>NC_090650.1:141818342-142118342 GCF_040937935.1 Hyperolius riggenbachi
TGGTAATGTGTACCCTTATATTGAGTATTACATTGACAGTAGTTTAGAGGGTTTAGAGCAGGATATAACTTTAATAACTGGAATAGGGTCTTAAGTGACACTGAAGCGAAATAAAAACTTATGAGATAATGAACTGTATGTGTAGTACGGATAATTCATAGAACATTAGTAGCAAAGAAAAGAGACTCATGTTTTTATTTTCAGTTAGATAGCTTTATAACATTGCATAATTCACTAATATTTGCAGTTTACAAACTACACTCTGTATTTTAAATTATGAAACAGAGCAGAGCTAATGACCGTTTTAAGTTTCCTGCAGTAAAACCTTAAACAAGAAACAGTAAGAGAGAGGTTTAGAAAATGCGCCTCAGAGAACAGCACTGTAGCCGACTAAGCTTGGTCAGAGAGCTCAGAGAAGCTCTTTTGCATAGATAACAACTGACGTTTCTTAACTCTTTCTATACTGAAAAACAATATGAGACTCCTATATGTGCTACTAATTTTCTATTTCTTAGCTGTACTACACATACAAATCATATCATAAATTTATTTTCACTTCAGATTAAATAATCTTTATATTGAACAAATGAATAATACCTTGTCTGGAATACCTGACCACCTTGGCATCTGTTTATGACCTCAAAGAACACGACCTCGCAATATGTTTTTAAATAAGTAAATCGCCTTTGTTAAAGGTGAAGTTTCTTTATGTAACAATGTAAAATTATCAATGAGGGGTTTTTTTTTTTTTGCATGCTGTCAATTTATTATCTTTTTTTCATACTTGAATTCCAATCATTTTTGATAGGGATTAAGGAGCTCAGAGAGTTTACTGTGAATTAAGCTGATTTGGTGAAGTGGGATTTATCAAAACAGAAATAACCTCATTTGGTTACTCTTGCTAAGAGGCAGAAAAAGAAATTAAGAAATTGCTTCATTATGTAATCTTTGCTGACATGGTCAGAGAGGTGAGGGATTTGCAGCTATTTAGTTTTAGCATAAAACTAACAAGCCGGGATTAGTCATTTTCAGATGCTCTGAGATAATGCTTTCAGGAAGGTTCTGAATGTTCAAGATTTTAAAATTGCCAGTAAAGTTACCATTGTCTAAGACGTGATATAAGTTGTCAGCATCCCCATATAAATTCAGCAAAACCATTGAATCTTCAAATTGTGATCATATTTTACAATAGATCTACTAAATGTGATGATTTGCTCAGCTGCCTGTGCAGGCAGCCAGCCTTTTGACCATTGTGTAGGTTTGCATGCTGCAGGACTCTGGAAAGAAGAGCTTCTGTCAGTTTTGCAGCTTGTGCTTGCAGAGGAATTTGCATATGTTGTCATGCAAATTGCCTGGCCACATTCATTGGAGGCGTGTACTATAAGTACTATGTCTTTCCCACAATGCTTCGCTGTTCATAAGGATTTCGTCCTATGTAACACTCCTGGTGGGGTGTCAGCCTTGCTCTCTGTTTGAACATCAGCTTAGAGTAATTCCTAAATCTGCGCTAGGCAGATTTCCCTAGTGCTGTTAGGATTGTATTATCTGTATTGCCTGTTCTGTCTTGTCTTGCCTGTTTGCCATTGTCCTGTCCCTATGGTGGTTGACAGGAAATGGTTCTGATCTCTGTTCTTGGAGTATAGCTGGTGCAGCGGTTGCTACCAGCTATCTCTTCTGTTCTGTCTCCTGGGATCGCACTAGCTACTTTTTGCTAGCGCTGGGGATCCTTCTGTTCTGTCTCCTGGGATCGCGCTAGCTACTTTTCGCTAGCGCTGGGGATCCTTCTGTTCTGTCTTCTGGGATCGCACTGGCCACTTTTCGCTGGCGCTGGGGATCCTTCTGTTCTGCTACTCTGTACTTGGATCGCGCTAGCCACTTTTCGCTAGTGCTGTGGATCCTATCTCTCGCTTGTCCCTGTTTTCGTGTGTCTGTCTGCTACGCTTGCTGGAGGCTCGGTGAGGTAACCGTTAAGCAAGCGCTCGCGTCCTCTGTTTCATGTTTGTCTGTTAATGGTTAGTTAGGCGTGCTTGTCTCTATTGTGCTTATCACGTGGAGACCGCGCATAACCGTGTGCACTGTTGCGAATGAGTGCAGTGTTCGCGGTTAGCTAGCATTTGTTATTTTCTGTATCTCCTCATTGTATTATTTGCTGTGCCTTTGCTAACCTCGTATTCTGTTCTGATCTGCCTTGTGTCTTGTCTGGCGATCGCACCTCTCGCGATCGCGTTCCTATTTCATATCTGCTGTTGTGTGTGCGCGGTCGCGGGGTGGCGACTGGATTGGCACACACACATACAACCTGTCCCTTTGCTCATTCTCATTCGCAATCGCCTCTCTTGCGATTGCGTTCTGCGTTTTGTACAATTCCTGTCTGGCATTTGTGGAGGTACAGAGGATTGGTTCCTCTGCACTCCCCAGCGCCATCTGCCGACAGGAATTTTCCCTCTACGGGTGCGTAGCACCTTTTGCTGGGTTCCTGCAAATTATACGCTTGTGGAGGATTTCCGCTGTGTCAGCGCACGCGTTGTGCGCTGATCACGGGGAAAGTTCCACAATCGTTACAGTATGAACAGCCCAACCCAAAACCCCAGTGTAGACGGAAATTCCGATTTGTACGATTTTGTCGAGTTTGGGTCCTGTGTCTTTAAGAGCTTTAAAAGGCTTAATTCAGAGACCAAGGCGGAATTTCTTTCTGAATGTGTGAGGTTTTGTCTGAATCCCACCTTTCAGATTTCTGATCCGTCCACGTCGGCTCTTCTGTTTGCCTATGTGCTCTTAAAAGACGATTTGTTCACCTGGGCTTATAATCTGTTAAAAATCAATTCTTGGAATGGTAATCTGTATCAGTTGCTTGCAGTGATATTCTCTCACTGGTTTAAACTGCCTGGCTTACCACCTGCTCTGATTGAGTGTGTAGCTGCTGAAAAGTCAGCTGATCTTTCCCTTCCATGCAAAACTTTTCAGTATGACAATCAGTTCAATGTGTCTGTTGCCACTTCAGGTTTTAAACAGCAGACATGCAAAGTGGCTAAAAAGAGAAAAACTAAAAAACGCAAGCATCGGAATAAAACCCTTCCTATTGATGTTTGTAATGATGTTGTTCCGTCTCCGGCTTTTTTGCCCCAATCCAAAGCTTATGTGGATCCTGCTATAGGTAGGATCGCACACTACATTAAAGCAGTTAAAAAATCTGTTCTTGTTCCTGAACTCCAACCCTATGGAGATTATCTGGATACTGGCCTGTTTGAACCCCCATTTGCTTCCTGGAATGTTGGGGCCTTGCTGGAGGAATTCGATTTTGATTGGAAAGCCTTTTGCGATTTTTACATCGCAAAAAGCGAAGATGTCTTGAATGCTTGTCTTGACTCTATGTACCTTCTGATTGATTCCGATGAATGTGACACGGATGATGTGGATCTGGTGAGCTATGTATGGCAAACGATTTTGGATGAGTTGCACACACACCAACCAATTGATTCCAATAAAGAGACATCGTTGTCGGATGATTGTTCCTGCCTTTCTGGGGTAAAGCATGTGAGTCTTGACTTTGTACAATCTGAAATGAATGAGTGTGCCGCTGTGGTTGATTCCTGTGCGAATCCTGAAGGATTCGCTCCTGACAGTGTGCAGTTTGAATCTGTGCAATCTGATGCCTGTTTCTCGGATGTTCCTGCAGATTGTGATCGGCATGAGTCTGCCGGTTTCCTCAAGGATGTGTGGGATCCTTTGTCATTTAGAAACAGATCTTTGAGATCTTCCGTCTGTGACCCTGCTATGGGGAAAAGTTCTCGACTATGCAGCGTCAAAAGTAAATTTAATATGCCTAATAAAGTTTGTCCTGTTGATGTCACTATTTCTTCTGCAGATGAGTCTCTGTCTCACCCTGTTCTCACCTGTAAGGGCCCGTTGCCTGGAGACAGTTGCTCCAGTGTTTCGATCCTAGATGCCTTGCAGTCTGCTCCGCAGATCGCGGAGGTTTGCGCTATAGAAGCGTCAGTTTCACAACCTAAAGTGAATTTTGATTCGCAGGTTTTGCGTTCTGATTCCTCGGATTCAACATTGTTAGCCGAATCTAAGAGTGAGACAGCGCTTCGGTTTTGCGAATCTGATGCTGAACCCTCTTTGCCTTATTCAGAGACGCTTTCTCTGAACCTGCCCTGTACCATGAATAACAATATGATGTCCAATCACACTGACATTTGTGAGTCCCTTTCTTGCTCTGAGGGAAGTTTTGACTCTCCACCCTGTACTCTGGATGAGTCAACATTGCCTTGTACAAAATCTCCTGCCCTGCCCCTAGAGGCTCGTCTAGGTATTGCTGCTATTTTTACTTGTTTTTCTGCAGTTTTGGAGTTACAAGCTAGTTTGACTGCCACACAGAATTCTGGGTACAGTGAGAATGAAGTTAGGGAGTCAGTGTGTGTTCCAGTAAATATGCCTGTACATTCCCCTCATGATGATGAGATCCAGTCTCAGGTTATGGTGGAACCATTCCTGGGACATCTGCCCTGTCCACAAAATAAAGTTCAAGTTTTGCCCTGTAACATGGATAGTTCAGAATCCTTCCTAGAAAACTTGAAAAATTATGTTCCTGAGGTCTTGTTTGATGTTCTGGAGGTCTCCGAGTTCCTCTCAAAGGGTGCAGAACTTGTAGGAGATGTCTCCTGTCCCCCAAGTCCTTCTGAGGTGTTACCCTCTTCCGTAGGCATTGCTGCCTTGCTGGCTACCTTTTCAGCTCTGGTGGAGCTTCAGTCATGTGTAGTCAATGATGATATTGCAGTCACAGCAATTTCCGAATTTGAATCAGAGTCTTCTTTTGAAAGTCCAGTGCTTGAGACCATTGCTCGTGATGATTCTCTGCCCAGTCCTGGTTTTGGTTTCCTCGTGCCGGACTCTGAGGTTGGCAGTTCCCCGACATGTCCTGAGGTTTCTCCTGTGCTGGTGTACCCCAGTGTGCTCTGTGACCCAGAAAGCCCAAGTGTGCCTCGGTTACCAGCGTACTCAGATGCTTCCTCGGTGGAGACATGCTCTGATTTAGCCTGCCTGCTTGCATGCCCAGAAGTGGTCCCTGAAAGTCTTGATCTTGATGGGTGTCCTCGTAATTCTGAATCCGGAATTGTCATTGGTTCCATGGGGGTTCTTGGTAATTCTCCATGTGAGCCTGGTGATTGTTCTGCCCTCTTGGGATCTCTGTGGAGCTTCAAAAGGTTCTGGGAGATTCCGGGAGAAATTTTGCTTGGTCCCCTGGATAAGATCAACGATGGCTTTTGTGTTGTAAGGGACACTTCGAACAGGTATTGTGGCAGGTTTGGTATTTTCGGACGCTCCTTGGAAGGTGGTGGGTATTGTCTGGAGGGTGTCGATGGCTTCTTCTCTGGCGGTCACAGTCCTGATGGGTGTTATACTGAGACTGGTAGTACTGATGGGCATGTTTCGGTGGCTTCTGTTTCCGATGAGGTCGGTTTCGGGTGGACTGACTCTGGAATTGGACCTTGTCGGGCTGCCCTGACCTTCATGAGTCTTCAGTTTGAGTCTGTTGCTAAGAGCAGTTTTGAGGGTCGTCTGGAATTCGACCCTGGAGGGGGGGGGGGGTACTGTGATGATTCGCTCAGCTGCCTGTGCAGGCAGCCAGCCTTTTGACCATTGTGTAGGTTTGCATGCTGCAGGACTCTGGAAAGAAGAGCTTCTGTCAGTTTTGCAGCTTGTGCTTGCAGAGGAATTTGCATATGTTGTCATGCAAATTGCCTGGCCACATTCATTGGAGGCGTGTACTATAAGTACTATGTCTTTCCCACAATGCTTCGCTGTTCATAAGGATTTCGTCCTATGTAACACTCCTGGTGGGGTGTCAGCCTTGCTCTCTGTTTGAACATCAGCTTAGAGTAATTCCTAAATCTGCGCTAGGCAGATTTCCCTAGTGCTGTTAGGATTGTATTATCTGTATTGCCTGTTCTGTCTTGTCTTGCCTGTTTGCCATTGTCCTGTCCCTATGGTGGTTGACAGGAAATGGTTCTGATCTCTGTTCTTGGAGTATAGCTGGTGCAGCGGTTGCTACCAGCTATCTCTTCTGTTCTGTCTCCTGGGATCGCACTAGCTACTTTTTGCTAGCGCTGGGGATCCTTCTGTTCTGTCTCCTGGGATCGCGCTAGCTACTTTTCGCTAGCGCTGGGGATCCTTCTGTTCTGTCTTCTGGGATCGCACTGGCCACTTTTCGCTGGCGCTGGGGATCCTTCTGTTCTGCTACTCTGTACTTGGATCGCGCTAGCCACTTTTCGCTAGTGCTGTGGATCCTATCTCTCGCTTGTCCCTGTTTTCGTGTGTCTGTCTGCTACGCTTGCTGGAGGCTCGGTGAGGTAACCGTTAAGCAAGCGCTCGCGTCCTCTGTTTCATGTTTGTCTGTTAATGGTTAGTTAGGCGTGCTTGTCTCTATTGTGCTTATCACGTGGAGACCGTGCATAACCGCGTGCACTGTTGCGAATGAGTGCGGTGTTCGCGGTTAGCTAGCATTTGTTATTTTCCGTATCTCCTCATTGTATTATTTGCTGTGCCTTTGCTAACCTCGTATTCTGTTCTGATCTGCCTTGTGTCTTGTCTGGCGATCGCACCTCTCGCGATCGCGTTCCTATTTCATATCTGCTGTTGTGTGTGCGCGGTCGCGGGGTGGCGACTGGATTGGCACACACACATACAACCTGTCCCTTTGCTCATTCTCATTCGCAATCGCCTCTCTTGCGATTGCGTTCTGCGTTTTGTACAATTCCTGTCTGGCATTTGTGGAGGTACAGAGGATTGGTTCCTCTGCACTCCCCAGCGCCATCTGCCGACAGGAATTTTCCCTCTACGGGTGCGTAGCACCTTTTGCTGGGTTCCTGCAAATTATACGCTTGTGGAGGATTTCCGCTGTGTCAGCGCACGCGTTGTGCGCTGATCACGGGGAAAGTTCCACAATCGTTACAGTATGAACAGCCCAACCCAAAACCCCAGTGTAGACGGAAATTCCGATTTGTACGATTTTGTCGAGTTTGGGTCCTGTGTCTTTAAGAGCTTTAAAAGGCTTAATTCAGAGACCAAGGCGGAATTTCTTTCTGAATGTGTGAGGTTTTGTCTGAATCCCACCTTTCAGATTTCTGATCCGTCCACGTCGGCTCTTCTGTTTGCCTATGTGCTCTTAAAAGACGATTTGTTCACCTGGGCTTATAATCTGTTAAAAATCAATTCTTGGAATGGTAATCTGTATCAGTTGCTTGCAGTGATATTCTCTCACTGGTTTAAACTGCCTGGCTTACCACCTGCTCTGATTGAGTGTGTAGCTGCTGAAAAGTCAGCTGATCTTTCCCTTCCATGCAAAACTTTTCAGTATGACAATCAGTTCAATGTGTCTGTTGCCACTTCAGGTTTTAAACAGCAGACATGCAAAGTGGCTAAAAAGAGAAAAACTAAAAAACGCAAGCATCGGAATAAAACCCTTCCTATTGATGTTTGTAATGATGTTGTTCCGTCTCCGGCTTTTTTGCCCCAATCCAAAGCTTATGTGGATCCTGCTATAGGTAGGATCGCACACTACATTAAAGCAGTTAAAAAATCTGTTCTTGTTCCTGAACTCCAACCCTATGGAGATTATCTGGATACTGGCCTGTTTGAACCCCCATTTGCTTCCTGGAATGTTGGGGCCTTGCTGGAGGAATTCGATTTTGATTGGAAAGCCTTTTGCGATTTTTACATCGCAAAAAGCGAAGATGTCTTGAATGCTTGTCTTGACTCTATGTACCTTCTGATTGATTCCGATGAATGTGACACGGATGATGTGGATCTGGTGAGCTATGTATGGCAAACGATTTTGGATGAGTTGCACACACACCAACCAATTGATTCCAATAAAGAGACATCGTTGTCGGATGATTGTTCCTGCCTTTCTGGGGTAAAGCATGTGAGTCTTGACTTTGTACAATCTGAAATGAATGAGTGTGCCGCTGTGGTTGATTCCTGTGCGAATCCTGAAGGATTCGCTCCTGACAGTGTGCAGTTTGAATCTGTGCAATCTGATGCCTGTTTCTCGGATGTTCCTGCAGATTGTGATCGGCATGAGTCTGCCGGTTTCCTCAAGGATGTGTGGGATCCTTTGTCATTTAGAAACAGATCTTTGAGATCTTCCGTCTGTGACCCTGCTATGGGGAAAAGTTCTCGACTATGCAGCGTCAAAAGTAAATTTAATATGCCTAATAAAGTTTGTCCTGTTGATGTCACTATTTCTTCTGCAGATGAGTCTCTGTCTCACCCTGTTCTCACCTGTAAGGGCCCGTTGCCTGGAGACAGTTGCTCCAGTGTTTCGATCCTAGATGCCTTGCAGTCTGCTCCGCAGATCGCGGAGGTTTGCGCTATAGAAGCGTCAGTTTCACAACCTAAAGTGAATTTTGATTCGCAGGTTTTGCGTTCTGATTCCTCGGATTCAACATTGTTAGCCGAATCTAAGAGTGAGACAGCGCTTCGGTTTTGCGAATCTGATGCTGAACCCTCTTTGCCTTATTCAGAGACGCTTTCTCTGAACCTGCCCTGTACCATGAATAACAATATGATGTCCAATCACACTGACATTTGTGAGTCCCTTTCTTGCTCTGAGGGAAGTTTTGACTCTCCACCCTGTACTCTGGATGAGTCAACATTGCCTTGTACAAAATCTCCTGCCCTGCCCCTAGAGGCTCGTCTAGGTATTGCTGCTATTTTTACTTGTTTTTCTGCAGTTTTGGAGTTACAAGCTAGTTTGACTGCCACACAGAATTCTGGGTACAGTGAGAATGAAGTTAGGGAGTCAGTGTGTGTTCCAGTAAATATGCCTGTACATTCCCCTCATGATGATGAGATCCAGTCTCAGGTTATGGTGGAACCATTCCTGGGACATCTGCCCTGTCCACAAAATAAAGTTCAAGTTTTGCCCTGTAACATGGATAGTTCAGAATCCTTCCTAGAAAACTTGAAAAATTATGTTCCTGAGGTCTTGTTTGATGTTCTGGAGGTCTCCGAGTTCCTCTCAAAGGGTGCAGAACTTGTAGGAGATGTCTCCTGTCCCCCAAGTCCTTCTGAGGTGTTACCCTCTTCCGTAGGCATTGCTGCCTTGCTGGCTACCTTTTCAGCTCTGGTGGAGCTTCAGTCATGTGTAGTCAATGATGATATTGCAGTCACAGCAATTTCCGAATTTGAATCAGAGTCTTCTTTTGAAAGTCCAGTGCTTGAGACCATTGCTCGTGATGATTCTCTGCCCAGTCCTGGTTTTGGTTTCCTCGTGCCGGACTCTGAGGTTGGCAGTTCCCCGACATGTCCTGAGGTTTCTCCTGTGCTGGTGTACCCCAGTGTGCTCTGTGACCCAGAAAGCCCAAGTGTGCCTCGGTTACCAGCGTACTCAGATGCTTCCTCGGTGGAGACATGCTCTGATTTAGCCTGCCTGCTTGCATGCCCAGAAGTGGTCCCTGAAAGTCTTGATCTTGATGGGTGTCCTCGTAATTCTGAATCCGGAATTGTCATTGGTTCCATGGGGGTTCTTGGTAATTCTCCATGTGAGCCTGGTGATTGTTCTGCCCTCTTGGGATCTCTGTGGAGCTTCAAAAGGTTCTGGGAGATTCCGGGAGAAATTTTGCTTGGTCCCCTGGATAAGATCAACGATGGCTTTTGTGTTGTAAGGGACACTTCGAACAGGTATTGTGGCAGGTTTGGTATTTTCGGACGCTCCTTGGAAGGTGGTGGGTATTGTCTGGAGGGTGTCGATGGCTTCTTCTCTGGCGGTCACAGTCCTGATGGGTGTTATACTGAGACTGGTAGTACTGATGGGCATGTTTCGGTGGCTTCTGTTTCCGATGAGGTCGGTTTCGGGTGGACTGACTCTGGAATTGGACCTTGTCGGGCTGCCCTGACCTTCATGAGTCTTCAGTTTGAGTCTGTTGCTAAGAGCAGTTTTGAGGGTCGTCTGGAATTCGACCCTGGAGGGGGGGGGGGGTACTGTGATGATTCGCTCAGCTGCCTGTGCAGGCAGCCAGCCTTTTGACCATTGTGTAGGTTTGCATGCTGCAGGACTCTGGAAAGAAGAGCTTCTGTCAGTTTTGCAGCTTGTGCTTGCAGAGGAATTTGCATATGTTGTCATGCAAATTGCCTGGCCACATTCATTGGAGGCGTGTACTATAAGTACTATGTCTTTCCCACAATGCTTCGCTGTTCATAAGGATTTCGTCCTATGTAACACTCCTGGTGGGGTGTCAGCCTTGCTCTCTGTTTGAACATCAGCTTAGAGTAATTCCTAAATCTGCGCTAGGCAGATTTCCCTAGTGCTGTTAGGATTGTATTATCTGTATTGCCTGTTCTGTCTTGTCTTGCCTGTTTGCCATTGTCCTGTCCCTATGGTGGTTGACAGGAAATGGTTCTGATCTCTGTTCTTGGAGTATAGCTGGTGCAGCGGTTGCTACCAGCTATCTCTTCTGTTCTGTCTCCTGGGATCGCACTAGCTACTTTTTGCTAGCGCTGGGGATCCTTCTGTTCTGTCTCCTGGGATCGCGCTAGCTACTTTTCGCTAGCGCTGGGGATCCTTCTGTTCTGTCTTCTGGGATCGCACTGGCCACTTTTCGCTGGCGCTGGGGATCCTTCTGTTCTGCTACTCTGTACTTGGATCGCGCTAGCCACTTTTCGCTAGTGCTGTGGATCCTATCTCTCGCTTGTCCCTGTTTTCGTGTGTCTGTCTGCTACGCTTGCTGGAGGCTCGGTGAGGTAACCGTTAAGCAAGCGCTCGCGTCCTCTGTTTCATGTTTGTCTGTTAATGGTTAGTTAGGCGTGCTTGTCTCTATTGTGCTTATCACGTGGAGACCGTGCATAACCGCGTGCACTGTTGCGAATGAGTGCGGTGTTCGCGGTTAGCTAGCATTTGTTATTTTCCGTATCTCCTCATTGTATTATTTGCTGTGCCTTTGCTAACCTCGTATTCTGTTCTGATCTGCCTTGTGTCTTGTCTGGCGATCGCACCTCTCGCGATCGCGTTCCTATTTCATATCTGCTGTTGTGTGTGCGCGGTCGCGGGGTGGCGACTGGATTGGCACACACACATACAACCTGTCCCTTTGCTCATTCTCATTCGCAATCGCCTCTCTTGCGATTGCGTTCTGCGTTTTGTACAATTCCTGTCTGGCATTTGTGGAGGTACAGAGGATTGGTTCCTCTGCACTCCCCAGCGCCATCTGCCGACAGGAATTTTCCCTCTACGGGTGCGTAGCACCTTTTGCTGGGTTCCTGCAAATTATACGCTTGTGGAGGATTTCCGCTGTGTCAGCGCACGCGTTGTGCGCTGATCACGGGGAAAGTTCCACAATCGTTACAGTATGAACAGCCCAACCCAAAACCCCAGTGTAGACGGAAATTCCGATTTGTACGATTTTGTCGAGTTTGGGTCCTGTGTCTTTAAGAGCTTTAAAAGGCTTAATTCAGAGACCAAGGCGGAATTTCTTTCTGAATGTGTGAGGTTTTGTCTGAATCCCACCTTTCAGATTTCTGATCCGTCCACGTCGGCTCTTCTGTTTGCCTATGTGCTCTTAAAAGACGATTTGTTCACCTGGGCTTATAATCTGTTAAAAATCAATTCTTGGAATGGTAATCTGTATCAGTTGCTTGCAGTGATATTCTCTCACTGGTTTAAACTGCCTGGCTTACCACCTGCTCTGATTGAGTGTGTAGCTGCTGAAAAGTCAGCTGATCTTTCCCTTCCATGCAAAACTTTTCAGTATGACAATCAGTTCAATGTGTCTGTTGCCACTTCAGGTTTTAAACAGCAGACATGCAAAGTGGCTAAAAAGAGAAAAACTAAAAAACGCAAGCATCGGAATAAAACCCTTCCTATTGATGTTTGTAATGATGTTGTTCCGTCTCCGGCTTTTTTGCCCCAATCCAAAGCTTATGTGGATCCTGCTATAGGTAGGATCGCACACTACATTAAAGCAGTTAAAAAATCTGTTCTTGTTCCTGAACTCCAACCCTATGGAGATTATCTGGATACTGGCCTGTTTGAACCCCCATTTGCTTCCTGGAATGTTGGGGCCTTGCTGGAGGAATTCGATTTTGATTGGAAAGCCTTTTGCGATTTTTACATCGCAAAAAGCGAAGATGTCTTGAATGCTTGTCTTGACTCTATGTACCTTCTGATTGATTCCGATGAATGTGACACGGATGATGTGGATCTGGTGAGCTATGTATGGCAAACGATTTTGGATGAGTTGCACACACACCAACCAATTGATTCCAATAAAGAGACATCGTTGTCGGATGATTGTTCCTGCCTTTCTGGGGTAAAGCATGTGAGTCTTGACTTTGTACAATCTGAAATGAATGAGTGTGCCGCTGTGGTTGATTCCTGTGCGAATCCTGAAGGATTCGCTCCTGACAGTGTGCAGTTTGAATCTGTGCAATCTGATGCCTGTTTCTCGGATGTTCCTGCAGATTGTGATCGGCATGAGTCTGCCGGTTTCCTCAAGGATGTGTGGGATCCTTTGTCATTTAGAAACAGATCTTTGAGATCTTCCGTCTGTGACCCTGCTATGGGGAAAAGTTCTCGACTATGCAGCGTCAAAAGTAAATTTAATATGCCTAATAAAGTTTGTCCTGTTGATGTCACTATTTCTTCTGCAGATGAGTCTCTGTCTCACCCTGTTCTCACCTGTAAGGGCCCGTTGCCTGGAGACAGTTGCTCCAGTGTTTCGATCCTAGATGCCTTGCAGTCTGCTCCGCAGATCGCGGAGGTTTGCGCTATAGAAGCGTCAGTTTCACAACCTAAAGTGAATTTTGATTCGCAGGTTTTGCGTTCTGATTCCTCGGATTCAACATTGTTAGCCGAATCTAAGAGTGAGACAGCGCTTCGGTTTTGCGAATCTGATGCTGAACCCTCTTTGCCTTATTCAGAGACGCTTTCTCTGAACCTGCCCTGTACCATGAATAACAATATGATGTCCAATCACACTGACATTTGTGAGTCCCTTTCTTGCTCTGAGGGAAGTTTTGACTCTCCACCCTGTACTCTGGATGAGTCAACATTGCCTTGTACAAAATCTCCTGCCCTGCCCCTAGAGGCTCGTCTAGGTATTGCTGCTATTTTTACTTGTTTTTCTGCAGTTTTGGAGTTACAAGCTAGTTTGACTGCCACACAGAATTCTGGGTACAGTGAGAATGAAGTTAGGGAGTCAGTGTGTGTTCCAGTAAATATGCCTGTACATTCCCCTCATGATGATGAGATCCAGTCTCAGGTTATGGTGGAACCATTCCTGGGACATCTGCCCTGTCCACAAAATAAAGTTCAAGTTTTGCCCTGTAACATGGATAGTTCAGAATCCTTCCTAGAAAACTTGAAAAATTATGTTCCTGAGGTCTTGTTTGATGTTCTGGAGGTCTCCGAGTTCCTCTCAAAGGGTGCAGAACTTGTAGGAGATGTCTCCTGTCCCCCAAGTCCTTCTGAGGTGTTACCCTCTTCCGTAGGCATTGCTGCCTTGCTGGCTACCTTTTCAGCTCTGGTGGAGCTTCAGTCATGTGTAGTCAATGATGATATTGCAGTCACAGCAATTTCCGAATTTGAATCAGAGTCTTCTTTTGAAAGTCCAGTGCTTGAGACCATTGCTCGTGATGATTCTCTGCCCAGTCCTGGTTTTGGTTTCCTCGTGCCGGACTCTGAGGTTGGCAGTTCCCCGACATGTCCTGAGGTTTCTCCTGTGCTGGTGTACCCCAGTGTGCTCTGTGACCCAGAAAGCCCAAGTGTGCCTCGGTTACCAGCGTACTCAGATGCTTCCTCGGTGGAGACATGCTCTGATTTAGCCTGCCTGCTTGCATGCCCAGAAGTGGTCCCTGAAAGTCTTGATCTTGATGGGTGTCCTCGTAATTCTGAATCCGGAATTGTCATTGGTTCCATGGGGGTTCTTGGTAATTCTCCATGTGAGCCTGGTGATTGTTCTGCCCTCTTGGGATCTCTGTGGAGCTTCAAAAGGTTCTGGGAGATTCCGGGAGAAATTTTGCTTGGTCCCCTGGATAAGATCAACGATGGCTTTTGTGTTGTAAGGGACACTTCGAACAGGTATTGTGGCAGGTTTGGTATTTTCGGACGCTCCTTGGAAGGTGGTGGGTATTGTCTGGAGGGTGTCGATGGCTTCTTCTCTGGCGGTCACAGTCCTGATGGGTGTTATACTGAGACTGGTAGTACTGATGGGCATGTTTCGGTGGCTTCTGTTTCCGATGAGGTCGGTTTCGGGTGGACTGACTCTGGAATTGGACCTTGTCGGGCTGCCCTGACCTTCATGAGTCTTCAGTTTGAGTCTGTTGCTAAGAGCAGTTTTGAGGGTCGTCTGGAATTCGACCCTGGAGGGGGGGGGGGTACTGTGATGATTCGCTCAGCTGCCTGTGCAGGCAGCCAGCCTTTTGACCATTGTGTAGGTTTGCATGCTGCAGGACTCTGGAAAGAAGAGCTTCTGTCAGTTTTGCAGCTTGTGCTTGCAGAGGAATTTGCATATGTTGTCATGCAAATTGCCTGGCCACATTCATTGGAGGCGTGTACTATAAGTACTATGTCTTTCCCACAATGCTTCGCTGTTCATAAGGATTTCGTCCTATGTAACACTCCTGGTGGGGTGTCAGCCTTGCTCTCTGTTTGAACATCAGCTTAGAGTAATTCCTAAATCTGCGCTAGGCAGATTTCCCTAGTGCTGTTAGGATTGTATTATCTGTATTGCCTGTTCTGTCTTGTCTTGCCTGTTTGCCATTGTCCTGTCCCTATGGTGGTTGACAGGAAATGGTTCTGATCTCTGTTCTTGGAGTATAGCTGGTGCAGCGGTTGCTACCAGCTATCTCTTCTGTTCTGTCTCCTGGGATCGCACTAGCTACTTTTTGCTAGCGCTGGGGATCCTTCTGTTCTGTCTCCTGGGATCGCGCTAGCTACTTTTCGCTAGCGCTGGGGATCCTTCTGTTCTGTCTTCTGGGATCGCACTGGCGACTTTTCGCTGGCGCTGGGGATCCTTCTGTTCTGCTACTCTGTACTTGGATCGCGCTAGCCACTTTTCGCTAGTGCTGTGGATCCTATCTCTCGCTTGTCCCTGTTTTCGTGTGTCTGTCTGCTACGCTTGCTGGAGGCTCGGTGAGGTAACCGTTAAGCAAGCGCTCGCGTCCTCTGTTTCATGTTTGTCTGTTAATGGTTAGTTAGGCGTGCTTGTCTCTATTGTGCTTATCACGTGGAGACCGTGCATAACCGCGTGCACTGTTGCGAATGAGTGCGGTGTTCGCGGTTAGCTAGCATTTGTTATTTTCCGTATCTCCTCATTGTATTATTTGCTGTGCCTTTGCTAACCTCGTATTCTGTTCTGATCTGCCTTGTGTCTTGTCTGGCGATCGCACCTCTCGCGATCGCGTTCCTATTTCATATCTGCTGTTGTGTGTGCGCGGTCGCGGGGTGGCGACTGGATTGGCACACACACATACAACCTGTCCCTTTGCTCATTCTCATTCGCAATCGCCTCTCTTGCGATTGCGTTCTGCGTTTTGTACAATTCCTGTCTGGCATTTGTGGAGGTACAGAGGATTGGTTCCTCTGCACTCCCCAGCGCCATCTGCCGACAGGAATTTTCCCTCTACGGGTGCGTAGCACCTTTTGCTGGGTTCCTGCAAATTATACGCTTGTGGAGGATTTCCGCTGTGTCAGCGCACGCGTTGTGCGCTGATCACGGGGAAAGTTCCACAATCGTTACAGTATGAACAGCCCAACCCAAAACCCCAGTGTAGACGGAAATTCCGATTTGTACGATTTTGTCGAGTTTGGGTCCTGTGTCTTTAAGAGCTTTAAAAGGCTTAATTCAGAGACCAAGGCGGAATTTCTTTCTGAATGTGTGAGGTTTTGTCTGAATCCCACCTTTCAGATTTCTGATCCGTCCACGTCGGCTCTTCTGTTTGCCTATGTGCTCTTAAAAGACGATTTGTTCACCTGGGCTTATAATCTGTTAAAAATCAATTCTTGGAATGGTAATCTGTATCAGTTGCTTGCAGTGATATTCTCTCACTGGTTTAAACTGCCTGGCTTACCACCTGCTCTGATTGAGTGTGTAGCTGCTGAAAAGTCAGCTGATCTTTCCCTTCCATGCAAAACTTTTCAGTATGACAATCAGTTCAATGTGTCTGTTGCCACTTCAGGTTTTAAACAGCAGACATGCAAAGTGGCTAAAAAGAGAAAAACTAAAAAACGCAAGCATCGGAATAAAACCCTTCCTATTGATGTTTGTAATGATGTTGTTCCGTCTCCGGCTTTTTTGCCCCAATCCAAAGCTTATGTGGATCCTGCTATAGGTAGGATCGCACACTACATTAAAGCAGTTAAAAAATCTGTTCTTGTTCCTGAACTCCAACCCTATGGAGATTATCTGGATACTGGCCTGTTTGAACCCCCATTTGCTTCCTGGAATGTTGGGGCCTTGCTGGAGGAATTCGATTTTGATTGGAAAGCCTTTTGCGATTTTTACATCGCAAAAAGCGAAGATGTCTTGAATGCTTGTCTTGACTCTATGTACCTTCTGATTGATTCCGATGAATGTGACACGGATGATGTGGATCTGGTGAGCTATGTATGGCAAACGATTTTGGATGAGTTGCACACACACCAACCAATTGATTCCAATAAAGAGACATCGTTGTCGGATGATTGTTCCTGCCTTTCTGGGGTAAAGCATGTGAGTCTTGACTTTGTACAATCTGAAATGAATGAGTGTGCCGCTGTGGTTGATTCCTGTGCGAATCCTGAAGGATTCGCTCCTGACAGTGTGCAGTTTGAATCTGTGCAATCTGATGCCTGTTTCTCGGATGTTCCTGCAGATTGTGATCGGCATGAGTCTGCCGGTTTCCTCAAGGATGTGTGGGATCCTTTGTCATTTAGAAACAGATCTTTGAGATCTTCCGTCTGTGACCCTGCTATGGGGAAAAGTTCTCGACTATGCAGCGTCAAAAGTAAATTTAATATGCCTAATAAAGTTTGTCCTGTTGATGTCACTATTTCTTCTGCAGATGAGTCTCTGTCTCACCCTGTTCTCACCTGTAAGGGCCCGTTGCCTGGAGACAGTTGCTCCAGTGTTTCGATCCTAGATGCCTTGCAGTCTGCTCCGCAGATCGCGGAGGTTTGCGCTATAGAAGCGTCAGTTTCACAACCTAAAGTGAATTTTGATTCGCAGGTTTTGCGTTCTGATTCCTCGGATTCAACATTGTTAGCCGAATCTAAGAGTGAGACAGCGCTTCGGTTTTGCGAATCTGATGCTGAACCCTCTTTGCCTTATTCAGAGACGCTTTCTCTGAACCTGCCCTGTACCATGAATAACAATATGATGTCCAATCACACTGACATTTGTGAGTCCCTTTCTTGCTCTGAGGGAAGTTTTGACTCTCCACCCTGTACTCTGGATGAGTCAACATTGCCTTGTACAAAATCTCCTGCCCTGCCCCTAGAGGCTCGTCTAGGTATTGCTGCTATTTTTACTTGTTTTTCTGCAGTTTTGGAGTTACAAGCTAGTTTGACTGCCACACAGAATTCTGGGTACAGTGAGAATGAAGTTAGGGAGTCAGTGTGTGTTCCAGTAAATATGCCTGTACATTCCCCTCATGATGATGAGATCCAGTCTCAGGTTATGGTGGAACCATTCCTGGGACATCTGCCCTGTCCACAAAATAAAGTTCAAGTTTTGCCCTGTAACATGGATAGTTCAGAATCCTTCCTAGAAAACTTGAAAAATTATGTTCCTGAGGTCTTGTTTGATGTTCTGGAGGTCTCCGAGTTCCTCTCAAAGGGTGCAGAACTTGTAGGAGATGTCTCCTGTCCCCCAAGTCCTTCTGAGGTGTTACCCTCTTCCGTAGGCATTGCTGCCTTGCTGGCTACCTTTTCAGCTCTGGTGGAGCTTCAGTCATGTGTAGTCAATGATGATATTGCAGTCACAGCAATTTCCGAATTTGAATCAGAGTCTTCTTTTGAAAGTCCAGTGCTTGAGACCATTGCTCGTGATGATTCTCTGCCCAGTCCTGGTTTTGGTTTCCTCGTGCCGGACTCTGAGGTTGGCAGTTCCCCGACATGTCCTGAGGTTTCTCCTGTGCTGGTGTACCCCAGTGTGCTCTGTGACCCAGAAAGCCCAAGTGTGCCTCGGTTACCAGCGTACTCAGATGCTTCCTCGGTGGAGACATGCTCTGATTTAGCCTGCCTGCTTGCATGCCCAGAAGTGGTCCCTGAAAGTCTTGATCTTGATGGGTGTCCTCGTAATTCTGAATCCGGAATTGTCATTGGTTCCATGGGGGTTCTTGGTAATTCTCCATGTGAGCCTGGTGATTGTTCTGCCCTCTTGGGATCTCTGTGGAGCTTCAAAAGGTTCTGGGAGATTCCGGGAGAAATTTTGCTTGGTCCCCTGGATAAGATCAACGATGGCTTTTGTGTTGTAAGGGACACTTCGAACAGGTATTGTGGCAGGTTTGGTATTTTCGGACGCTCCTTGGAAGGTGGTGGGTATTGTCTGGAGGGTGTCGATGGCTTCTTCTCTGGCGGTCACAGTCCTGATGGGTGTTATACTGAGACTGGTAGTACTGATGGGCATGTTTCGGTGGCTTCTGTTTCCGATGAGGTCGGTTTCGGGTGGACTGACTCTGGAATTGGACCTTGTCGGGCTGCCCTGACCTTCATGAGTCTTCAGTTTGAGTCTGTTGCTAAGAGCAGTTTTGAGGGTCGTCTGGAATTCGACCCTGGAGGGGGGGGGGGTACTGTGATGATTCGCTCAGCTGCCTGTGCAGGCAGCCAGCCTTTTGACCATTGTGTAGGTTTGCATGCTGCAGGACTCTGGAAAGAAGAGCTTCTGTCAGTTTTGCAGCTTGTGCTTGCAGAGGAATTTGCATATGTTGTCATGCAAATTGCCTGGCCACATTCATTGGAGGCGTGTACTATAAGTACTATGTCTTTCCCACAATGCTTCGCTGTTCATAAGGATTTCGTCCTATGTAACACTCCTGGTGGGGTGTCAGCCTTGCTCTCTGTTTGAACATCAGCTTAGAGTAATTCCTAAATCTGCGCTAGGCAGATTTCCCTAGTGCTGTTAGGATTGTATTATCTGTATTGCCTGTTCTGTCTTGTCTTGCCTGTTTGCCATTGTCCTGTCCCTATGGTGGTTGACAGGAAATGGTTCTGATCTCTGTTCTTGGAGTATAGCTGGTGCAGCGGTTGCTACCAGCTATCTCTTCTGTTCTGTCTCCTGGGATCGCACTAGCTACTTTTTGCTAGCGCTGGGGATCCTTCTGTTCTGTCTCCTGGGATCGCGCTAGCTACTTTTCGCTAGCGCTGGGGATCCTTCTGTTCTGTCTTCTGGGATCGCACTGGCCACTTTTCGCTGGCGCTGGGGATCCTTCTGTTCTGCTACTCTGTACTTGGATCGCGCTAGCCACTTTTCGCTAGTGCTGTGGATCCTATCTCTCGCTTGTCCCTGTTTTCGTGTGTCTGTCTGCTACGCTTGCTGGAGGCTCGGTGAGGTAACCGTTAAGCAAGCGCTCGCGTCCTCTGTTTCATGTTTGTCTGTTAATGGTTAGTTAGGCGTGCTTGTCTCTATTGTGCTTATCACGTGGAGACCGTGCATAACCGCGTGCACTGTTGCGAATGAGTGCGGTGTTCGCGGTTAGCTAGCATTTGTTATTTTCCGTATCTCCTCATTGTATTATTTGCTGTGCCTTTGCTAACCTCGTATTCTGTTCTGATCTGCCTTGTGTCTTGTCTGGCGATCGCACCTCTCGCGATCGCGTTCCTATTTCATATCTGCTGTTGTGTGTGCGCGGTCGCGGGGTGGCGACTGGATTGGCACACACACATACAACCTGTCCCTTTGCTCATTCTCATTCGCAATCGCCTCTCTTGCGATTGCGTTCTGCGTTTTGTACAATTCCTGTCTGGCATTTGTGGAGGTACAGAGGATTGGTTCCTCTGCACTCCCCAGCGCCATCTGCCGACAGGAATTTTCCCTCTACGGGTGCGTAGCACCTTTTGCTGGGTTCCTGCAAATTATACGCTTGTGGAGGATTTCCGCTGTGTCAGCGCACGCGTTGTGCGCTGATCACGGGGAAAGTTCCACAATCGTTACACTACATAATGTTATTGATAACAACAGATTAATGTTATCAGAGAGCCTGGGCAAGAGATTTGACAACCACTGTTGAGAAGCAATGCTGCTCCCAACTGGAGACAGCAGAGATATACAGTACAGTAATAGGAGAAGTTGTTACACCTGACAAATAAAGCTACTCTGTTTTAACATGGTAAAGTGGAACTACACACAGAATTTCCTCTCTGCTCTAAAAGTTTAGCCACAGCATGATAACCTTTATGGAAAAACATTTCCTCATTACAATTTCTGGAAATCCTAAAAAAAAAAACTTATATTTTACTAGGTTTCTCTTTTGCAGGAAGCACTAGAAGGGTTAAGCCTCAGTGTTTACTGTTTGCCAGCGATGCCTCGGCAGAGCTATCCTGCAGCGAAGCAGGAAAAAAAGGGCACAGGAGCCCTTACGAAAAAATCATTACCACCATAGGTGCTATGATAACAGCTGTATTTTTAGCGGCATAAGAAGGAAATTTGGGTGCATCAGGGCACCCAATTTTACTTTTTTTGCTGCAAATTGTGGCTTCTGCTAAGCCGTGATATAAAGGTAAATTTGGGCACATGGAGGCGCCCGATTAGTGTCAAGAGGAGCTATTTTTTTGTGGACAGGCTTGCAGAAAAAAACTGGCTTGTGGATAACTACATTGCGGAGCGCCCGCTATGCAATGCTGCAATGTAGTTATCAGCAAATTTACCTTCATAGCCGCACTTCATGGCTTTGCGGAAGTGGGAGGGTTAGCTTTAAGGAAGGGGATTTAGGGTTAGGCACTACCAGGGGGGTCTAAGGGTTAGGCACCACCGGGGGGAGGGAGGTCGTAGGGTTAGGGTCCACTAGGTGGGGGTCTTAGGGTTAGGCATTGGTAGAGGGAGTGTTCTTTGTGAGAGTAGGGTTCGGTTTAGCCATAATAAAATATTGGTAAATATTACCGATATTCTACTATGGAAATTCGGTTGTGGAATATCACAAATTTTAGTAAGATTCTACTAGCGGAAAATCCTTTGCCATTTTTTCCAGGCACCTTTTTTCATGTATGCCTCCTGCAGTCTATTCACAGTTGCTACTGAGAGCTAATTAGACAATTTGATCTAATATTTGAAACACAGATAAGTGAAGGCATCAGTAAAAGTATATAAAATTAATATATACAGTAGCAAGAAAAAGTATGTGAACCCTTCGGAATTATCTGAATTTCTGCACAAATTGGTCATAAAATGTGATCTGATCTTCATCTAAGTCACAACAATAGACAATCACAGTTTGCTTAAACTAAAACCATACAAATAATTAAATGTTTCCATGTTTTATTGAACACACCATGTAAACATTCACAGTGCAGGTGGAAAAAGTATGTGAACCCCTAGACTAATGACATCTTCAAGAGCTAATTGGAGTGAGGTGTCAGCCAGCTGGAGTCCAGTCAATGAGATGAGATTGGAGGTGTTGGTTACAGCTGCCCTGCCCTATAAAAAAACACACCAGTTTTGGGTTTGCTTTTCCCAAGAAGCATTGCCTGATGTGAATGATTCCTCACACAAAAGAGCTCTCAGAAGACCTACGATTAAGAATTGTTGACTTGCATGAAGCTGGAAAGGTTTATAAAAGTATCTCCAAAAGCCTTGCAGTTCATCAGTCCACGGTAAGATAAATTGTCTGTAAATGGAAACAGTTCAGCACTGCTGCTACTCTCCCTAGGAGTTGCCGTCCTGTAAAGATGACTGCAATAGCACAGCGCAAAATGCTCAATGATGTGATGAATAATCCTAGAGTGTCAGCTAAAGACTTACAATAATCTCTGGCATATGCTAACATCCATGTTAGCGAATCTATGATATGCAAAACACTAAACAAGAATGGAGTTCATGGGAGCATACCACAGAGGAAGCTACTGCAGTCCCCCCAAAAAAATTGCTGCACATTTACAGTTTGCAAAAGAGCGCCAGGATGTTCCACAGCAGTACTGGCAAAATAATCTGTGGACAGATCTAACCAAAGTTAAGTTGTTTGGAAGACACACACAACACTATGAGTGGAGAAAAAGAGACACAGCACACTTACATCAAAACCCCATTCCAACTGTGAAGTATGGTGGGGGAGGCATCATGGTTTGAGGCTGCTTTGTTGCTTCAGGGCCTGGATGGATTGCCATCATTGAAGGAAAAATTAATTCCAAAGTTTATTAAGACATATTTGCTGGAGAACTTGAGGCCGTCTGTTCACCAGCTGAAGCTCAGCAGAAGATAGGTATTGCAACAGGACAATGACCCAAAGCAGAAAAGTAATTCAACAACAAAATGGCCTAAACAGAAAATATGCCTTCTGGAGTGGCCCAATCGGAGTACTGACCTCAACCCGATTGACATGCTGTGGCATGGCCTCAAGAAAGCGATTTACATTAGACATCTTAAGAACATTGCTGAACTGAAACAGTTCTGTAAAGAGGGATGGTCAATAATTACTCCTGACTGTTGTGCAAGTCTGATCTGCAACTACAGGAAACATTAGGTTGAAGATATTGCTGCCAAAGGAGGTTCAACCAGTTATTAAATCCAAGACTTCACATACTTTTTCCACCTGCAGTGTGAATGTTTACATGGTGTGTTCAATAAAAATATGGAAACATTTAATTATTTGTGTGGTATTAGTTTAAGCAAACTGTGATTGTTTATTGTTGTGACTTAGATGAGGATCATATCACATTTTATGACCAAGAAATGAGCAGAAATCCATATAATTCCAAAGGGTTCATATACTTGTTCTTGCTACTGTATATGTAATAAGAGCTTTTAAATGTGTGCTGTGCACGAGTTTGGGTCCGCTTTAAGGTTGTTTGCTCAAATTATTTCAAAAGTCCTTTTGTGACTGGTTCTCTTTAAATATAAAAGGCTTGTGCTGTTTTCAGTTTTATCAAACAAAATTACATATTTTTCTTTTTAAGTGAAGTAGTCTGTCTGTAATCACTAATTTAGTTTGGTTGAATATATTGGTTATGTTTCTGTGCAAGGAAGCTCAGCTGGCGTCTGGCCTCACCAAACTAGATTTGTGTGCCATGACATCATCTGCCCTTTTCAAACCTGTGACATAGCGGGTACCCAGAACACAGCAAAACCTGTCACAGACAAGAGAGAGCCTTAACAGTGTACCGTAATAATATTTTATGAATGCTGTTCTTTATGGATGAAATGTAAGAATTCACACTTTTTTTGTAATTATTTCTTTCCAGCTTATTGCCATGACAACACCAAAAGCACTTGACTTTGTAATGTACTAATTTATTCAGTTTAAATTATGTCACAAAAATGCTTTTTGTTGCAAGGCTGAGTTTTTTGAATTTCTGATTATTAGGCTATATATCCATTCAGAATATGGCAAAGGTGCAAAGGGAAACACAAAGTACAAGTTCAGCATTGCTTTCTTAACAAAAGCTGCTTACATGGCATCAAATCTGTTGATGATTCATAAAAGCTTTCAAACAAGCATGTGACATAATTCAGTACTTCTTTGTTTGCAAAGGATTTGCAGAGGTCTCTGTATGCTTTTGCAGCATCAGCACCAGTAGTCCTGGACAGCTCAGAGTAAAAGCTTTGCACAGATTCCAGACTGATTTTTGTAAGAAATAATCGATGCACCTGTAAGAAGTGGTGGTGTGCAGGGTTTATGTTGAGGCAGTGCTATTCTTTAGCAACATACAGTACAATCAGTAGCTATGTCACAGCAAGTCTGTATCAGAATCTTGTTACAGCAGCTCTGTACATCTCTGTTGTGTCATTCCAGAGCCTAGGGCAGTGTATAAAGCCATGTAAATCTTTATTCTACTGAGGGCAGTTGTACATCCATAACTGCTTGTATATTGTACAGGTGCAGTCAGTTTCAAAGCATTTTTATTCCAGAATGTGTACTGCTGTACCATGGTTGCTGGCTGTCATTAGTGAGAAGTATAGCAACATCTAGCTCTGTAGACTTGAGCTTAGGAAATATACAGATAGGATAGCTATGTAGTATTTTCATGGCAGGAATCAGAATACTGCAGAACAGAACCTTGCCTTCATACAAATGTGCCCCTCATCATATCTCAGTTTGTAACCTTTATCCATTCTTCTCAATCCTTATTCCGTTCTTTGCCTTCCATACCATGCATGAACTTTGGCTAAGTAGCTATGTTCAGATTGGAATAACTGGCACTGCAAATTTAGAATGTACCGTGCCATACTCCAGTAATTCTGGATACTCAATTAGTCAAAAGCATGTGAGGGAATATTTTGCTTGACTCTTTCCCTGTCCTTAAATGAACCACAAATACATTAATTAGGGGGTAATTGTGGCATGTAAATATGTAATGTTTTAAGATGCCAGGGCATAGCTGATATGTCAGAAATGTATTCATAGCGTACCAATTTACTGGTATGTCATGCAGTAATAACTGCCAGCAAGGGATGGGTGTGAATGCTGATCACTGGCAGGCCTGGTAAAGTATTACAAATAAAGCTTCAGTTTTATTAGGGACCATAAAAAGCATAGTTTTCCCAATTCATTTTAAATGTGTTAAAATGTCTTACTAAACTTCAGTGACAAATTATAAACAAGTGATGTCTACATAATAAACCAATCAAAAATAAAATATCCTACCCAGTAGCAAGTTATAAAACTGCAGTAAATCATGTAGAAGCACGTGTGCTGAGCTGGCCACTAATTCAATTACTACATCTCCGAAGTGCAGGTACTGTATACCAGGGGCGTAGCTAGAAATCATGGTCCCCATAGCAACATTTTGATAGCCCCTCCCAAAAAATAAAGTACCCTTGTGCTTTGGGTAGCCCCCAAGTATAGGGAGTTTGAGATAACTTCCCAGTATAGGCAGAACTCCAAAGTATAATGTACTTACTAGCTCCACAAAGTACAAGTAGCCAGATTATCCTTCCCCCAAGTATAGGTAGGCAGATTAACCCCCTCCCCCCAAGTACCCTTTCCAAGTATAGGTAGGTTGATTACCTCCTCCCTCCAAGTAAAGGTAGGCAGAGAAAAAAAACACCAAGTATAGAGTGGTAGATAACACCCCCCATGCCCAAGTATAGGTAAGCAGATCACCCCATCACCACAATTAGAAGCAGGCAGATCATTCCCCCCAAGTATTGGTAGGCAGACAATCCCCACCATGTAGGTTGGCAGAATATCCCCCCCCCCCCTTCAGTCTTACTGTGCAGAGTGGAATCAGCAGCCTTCAGCAGCAAGCACCCTCTCCACCTGTCTTGCGGTGCGATGGAGGTTGGATGGACGTCACGCTGCCTGACAGGACTCCACCCTCTTCTCCCGTGCCGTGCAGCCACAGCAGCCTCGCCTCCCTCCATGGCATGAACTACAGAGTAATTGCCAGGGAAATATCCATGTGCCAGTAGCAGACTGGTGGGAAAATAGTCCCCCCTCACCTGTCTGCTGCTTAGTGAACTCTTGGCGGGAGACAGAGGCCTGGGGGAAGTTGTGTGTAAGGATGGTAGCTGCAAAGTGTGTTTGTGTGTGAGGGGGGGGGGGGGGGGCTAGTTTTTTTTAAGTTGTTTTCAGCTGGGTCTCCAATGTTGTAGGGCCTATAGTAGCGCTATGTTGATTCCTACGCCACTGCTGTATACATTTTTTTTCTCGGGATTCACCAATGTGACAGATATCTTGTTGTGTTCTTTAAGGTACTTTTAACGGTTCCCGATCTAGTTATAAGGATGCAGCGTCTCCCTCTCACTACGCAGTTCTTAAAGTGGTACTTTAATGGTTCCCCGATCTCTAGTTATAAGGATGCAGCGTCTCTCCCACTAAGCAGTTCTTAAAGTGGTACTGTAGTGATACAGTGGTGTGAAAAACTATTTGCCCCCTTCCTGATTTCTTATTCTTTTGCATGTTTGTCACACTTAAATGTTTCTGCTCATCAAAAAACGTTAACTATTAGTCAAAGATAACATAATTGAACACAAAATGCAGTTTTAAATGATGGTTTTTATTATTTAGTGAGAAAAAAAACTCAAAACCTACATGGCCCTGTGTGAAAAAGAATTTGCCTCCTGAACCTAATAACTGGTTGGGCCACCCTTAGCAGCAATAACTGCAATCAAGTGTTTGCGATAACTTGCAACAAGTCTTTTACAGTGCTCTGGAGGACTTTTGGCCCACTCATCTTTGCAGAATTGTTGTAATTCAGCTTTATTTGAGGGTTTTCTAGCATGAACCGCCTTTTTAAGGTCATGCCACAACATCTCAATAGGATTCAGGTCAGGACTTTGACTAGGCCACTCCAAAGTCTTCATTTTGTTTTTCTTCAGCCATTCAGAGGTGGATTTCCTGGTGTGTTTTGGGCCATTGTCCTGCTGCAGCACCCAAGATCGCTTCAGCTTGAGTTGAGAAACAGATGGCCGGACATTCTCCTTCAGGATTTTTTGGTAGACAGTAGAATTCATGGTTCCATCTATCACAGCAAGCCTTCCAGGTCCTGAAGCAGCAAAACAACCCCAGACCATCACACTACCACCACCATATTTTACTGTTGGTATGATGTTATTTTGCTGAAATGCTGTGTTACTTCTACGCCAGATGTAATGGGACACACACCCTCCAAAAAGTTCAACTTTTGTCTCGTTGGTCCACAAGGTATTTTCCCAAAAGTCTTGGCAATCATTGAGATGTTTTTTTTAGCAAAATTGAGATGAGCCTTAATGTTCTTTTTGCTTAAAAGTGGTTTGCACCTTGGATATCTGCCATGTAGGCCGTTTTTGCCCAGTCTCTTTCTTATGGTGGAGTCGTGAACACTGACCTTAATTGAGGCAAGTGAGGCCTGCAGTTCTTTAGATGTTGTCCTGGGGTCTTTTGTGGCCTCTCGGATGAGTTTTGTCTGCGCTCTTGGGGTAATTTTGGTCGGCCGGCCACTCCTGGGAAGGTTCATCACTGTTCCATGTTTTTGCCATTTGTGGATAATGGCTCTCACTGTGATTCGCTGGAGTCCCAAAGCTTTAGAAATGGCTTTATAACCTTTACCAGACTGATCGATCTCAATTACTTTTGTTCTCATTTGTTCCTGAATTTCTTTGGATCTTGGCATGATGTCTAGCTTTTGAGGTGCTTTTGGTCTACTTCTCTGTGTCAGATAGCTCCTATTTAAGTGATTTCTTGATTGAAACAGGTGTGGCAGTAATCAGGCCTGGGGGTGACTACAGAAATTGAACTCAGGTGTTATAAACCACAGTTAAGTTATTTTTAAACAAGGGGGGCAATCACTTTTTTCACACAGGGCCATGTAGATTTGGAGTTTTTTTTTCTCACTAAATAATAAAAACCATCATTTAAAACTGCATTTTGTGTTCAATTATGTTATCTTTGACTAATAGTTAACGGTTTTTGATGAGCAGAAACATTTAAGTGTGACAAACATGCAAAAAAAATAAGAAATCAGGAAGGGGGCAAATAGTTTTTCACACCACTGTATATAGTAGGATGTAGCAAATTATTCAGAATACCCACATTTTTGTTAATTACAGTACCCTGGTTTTAGCACTAGAAACATTTTATATATCAGTATATAGCTATATATTAGTATGTAACCCTGCCCTCCCAGTGTTTTTTAGCCAAGGCTGTTTAGTTATGCAGAATTCTCTTCCCAGACCATTCTGGGACACCAGGTGTTGTTTCTTCTTACTTTGAAACACACAGGAAACATTCCACATTCATGAACCTACCGACAGTTAAAGGACTACTGTAGAGGGAGAAAGAACTTACCTGGGGCTTCTAATGGTCCCCCACAGACGTCCTGTGCCCATGCAGTTACTCACCGATGCTCCGGTCCCCGCCTCCAGTTCATTTCTGGAATTTCCGACTTTAACCACTTTACCACCACGCGTGCGTATATATACGCTCCTTTTAATACCCTTTCCCCACCAGGAGCGTAGATATACGCACCTACCGCCGCTGTCCGTGCTCCCGCTCGCTCTTGTGCGTGCTCCCACGCTCATGCACGCTGCCGGAGATCAATGAATGGAAAAAAACGTTCTCGTTCGTTGATCTCAGCCCCCTAGCAATGATCGGCTGCTTCTATGAGAAGCAGCACGATCATTGTGAAAAAAAAAAAGGTTTCCCAGCCTCATTGAACGTCCTGTAAGCGTACTTCCGACGCTTACAGGTCGCATGAACAAAAAATTACTGTGGCCATCTTGTGGCCAAATAGTAAAACTACATCCAAAACATTTTTCATATACAAATACATACTTTTACATTATAAATTAACTCATTACCTCCCACACTCCCCAATTTATTTATTTTTTATAATAAAAAGAAAAAAAAATGACAATAAAAAAACAAACATAAATAGTTACCTTAGGGACTGAACTCTTTAAATATTTATGTGAAGAGGGTACAACACTGTTACTTTTTAAACTATGGGCTTGTAATTAGGGATGGACGTAAAACTGAAAAAAATGCACTCTTATTTCCAAATAAAATATTGGCGCCAAACATTGTGATAGGGACATAATTTAAATGGTGTAATAACCGGGACAAATGGGCAAATAAATTTCATGGATTTTAATTACAGTAGCATGCATTATTTAAAAACTATAATGGCCGAAAACTGAAAAATAATGATTTTTTTCCACACATTTTTTCCTATTTTCCCATTAAAACATATTTAGAATAAAATAATTCTTGGCATAATGTCCCACCTAAAGAAAGTCTAATTGGTGGCGAAAAAAACAAGATATAGTTCATTTCATTGCGATAAGTAATAATAAAGTTATAGACGAATGAATGGAAGGAGCGCTGAAAGGAGAAAATTGCTCTGGTGCTCAAGGGGGTAAAATCCCTCAGTTGTGAAGTAGTTAAAGTCAGAAAACCACTGCGCCTGCGCGGCCGTGTCCTCGCTCCCGCTGACGTCATTAGGAGCATGCTGCGCAGACACAGACTGTACTGGGCCTGTGCAATACACTTCTGGTGACATCAGCGGGAGAGAGGGCACGGCCGCGCAGGCGCAGTGGTTTTCCAACTTTAAAATCGGAAATCCCAGAAGTGAATCGGAGGCAGGGATCAGAGCATCAGTGAATGGCTGCGTGGGCACAGGACGTTGTTTTGCCTCACGGGAAGGGTTTTTAAACCTTCTAACTTCGCTCACCACCGTAGTGGGTAAAATAAATTGCAGCAAAACATGAGGAAAGGTTCAATAATAATATTTATTGAGCTACAATCCTGTTATAATAATCATCTAGGCTTGCAAAATCATAGTTAAATTGTATTTGAATAATTAGTGAGTACCAATATTCTTACTAAGTATTGTAACATCACCCAGAGAAGATCGGGGGACCTCAGCGACCTTGGAGGGGAAAATACCTGGCGACTCAAAACGGACGGCACGTCTGCTTGTCCTTCGAAAGCCCCAACTCAAAAGTATTTTCCCTCCTTTATATAGACTGAATTAAATGTCTGCGCAGGCGTAGAACATGTTTCGTCCATGCACTTGTACAGATAAGGGTGCGTGATCACCATGTGCTTTTTTCATTGCGCCTGTGCAGACTAGGCACATGACTGCGTGATCACAACGTGCTTTAGAGGCGTCACAGAACACGTCTGACTATTTTTGTTTATGTGAGAACTCTGCACATCATCTCATATTTTGACTAGTCTTGTAGATAGCAAAAATTCTCATGGTCATTCTTCCATGAAAATATTATGGTTCTCATTGTAGATAGCACCACTCTCATGGTCAATCCTCCATGAGAATGTTATGATTAGAAATATCTCATAGCCAGCTTTTGATGAGAATGAACAAATGTGTTCATGTGTGAATTATAACTCCCAGTGTTGCATAGAACATCCAATATTAAAAGAAGCTAACCTATATAACGTGAACAGTAATCTCTTATCAATCAATCAGACATTCATGTCACTTTTGTATCTCAGACGTCTGCGAGGGATCATTAGAAGCCCCAGGTAAGTTCAACTCTTTTTCCCCCTACCCTTCTACAGTACTCCTTTAAGATGTCAAATTTAATACTGTAAATCAGGGAGGGGGAGATTTTACAATAAACAAACATGGACTAAATAATTATATAATAATATTTATTAATTAAGCTGCATTCAGTAAAGTTCTTTAACCACTTCACCACTGAGGGGTTTTACCCCCTGAGCACCAGAGCAATTTTCACCTTTCAGCGCTCCTTCCATTCATTCGTCTATAACTTTATTATTACTTATCGCAATGAAATGAACTATATCTTGTTTTTTTCGCCACCAATTAGGCTTTCTTTAGGTGGGACATTATGCCAAGAATTATTTTTTTCTAAATGTGTTTTAATGGGAAAATAGGAAAAATGTGGGGAAAAAAATAATTATTTTTCAGTTTTCGGCCATTATAGTTTTTAAATAATGCATGCTACTGTAATTAAAACCCATGAAACGTATTTGCCCTTTTGTCCCGGTTATAAAACCATTTAAATTATGTCCCTATCACAATGTTTGGCGCCAATATTTTATTTGGAAATAAAGGTGCATTTTTTTCAGTTTTGCGTCCATCCCTAATTACAAGCCCATAGTTTATAAAGTAACAGTGTTATACCCTCTTGACATAAATATTTAAAAAGTTCAGTCCCTAAGGTAACTATTTATGTATTTTTTTTAATTGTAAATTTTTTAATTTTTTTTAATTACAAAAAAAAAAAAAAATGGGGAGTGTGGGAGGTAATGAGTTAATTTTATGTGTAAAAGTCATTTATTTGTATGTGAAAAATGTGTAGGGTGTAGTTTACTATTTGGCCACAAGATGGCCACAGTAACTTTTTGTTTTAATGCGACCTCCAAGCTTCCTTCCGGAAGCTTGGAGGAAGAATAAGGAGGCTGGACACGTGAGTTTTTTCTCACAATGATCGCGCTGCCCATAGGAGAGCAGCTGATCATTGCGGGGCTTAGATCAACGAACGGGAAGGGATTTTCCCGTTCATTGATCTCTGGGCGAGCGGGCGGCGGCGTGTTTACTAGCGGCGGGCGGCGTGTTTACGAGCGGGAGCGCGGGCAGCGTTGGGAACGCGGAAAGTACGTGTTTCTCCGTCCCTGGTTTTTAAAGGATGGAAAAAGGGGCGGAGAAATACGTACGCGTGGGGGTAAAGTGGTTAAAGTGTAACTGTCAGGCATAAAATCAAAAATCAATTCTTTATTTTTATCTGGTAAACAAGTAATAAGGATGTTAACCAGGCAATCCAAAAGTTAAAATCTCTATTACTTTTCTTCATTATAAATGATCATTCCCCAGTTTACCTGACTCTTATTTGGTACGTTGCCACAAAAAAGGAAGTTGCAGGGCATGCTGGGTTGTCTTTTTTTGCTTCTTTATTTCCCCTCAACCCAGCATGCCCTGCAACTTCCTTTTTGTGGCAACGTACCAAATAAGAGTCAGGTAAACTGGGAAATGATCTTTTATAAACAAGAAAAGTAATAGAGATTTTAACTTTTGGATTGCCTGGTTAGCATCCTTATTACTTGTTTACCAGATAAAAATAAAGAATTGATTTTTGAATTTATGCCCAACAGTTACACTTTAACCACTTCTGTACCAGCAGTCTCTGGCACTCAGTCTCTTGCCCCTTAAAGGGGTTCTCCGGTACATATAAAGAAGCTAAAATTGACACTTACCTGGGGCTTCTATCGGCCCCCTGCAGCTTTAATGTCCCGCGCCATTTTCCTCCGATGCGCCATTCCTTGCCACCGCCACCAGGCTAACTATTCTTGCACTGCGCTTGCGCAGTAAGCTCCTGCTGACGCGCAAGGGAGCGAACGCACGCAGTTCTATTAATCTAGTTAGGCGAATAATTAGCCCAGTGCCGGTGGAGGAGGACAGCACGGGTCATTACAGCTGCAGGTGGCGATAGCAGCCCCATGTAAGTGTCAGTGTTAGCTTCTTTATATGTACCGGAGAACCCCTTTAAGGACAAGAGACTGCTGGTACCAATAAAGGAGCTTACTGATGTCTTGCCACATGGAACCGCCACAGTCGCTTTTCACCCGTTGCTAAAGTCCACTCGCTCTGTCGTCGCTATGACAGCAGAGCTCTGTGACTGTGAGCTGGTCAGGAGCTGATTTCAATGACCGGCTCACAGAGCTCTGCTGCCATACTGACAGCAGGGCGAGTGGGCGTTAGCCACGGGAGAGCGGCGCATTCAATGGTAGTGGCGGGAGCGTGTGATGGGGCTAATTTAAATCTACACCCTGGCAGGGATAACCGGTCCCAAATAGGGTGTAGATTTCAATTAGCATGATACGGAAGCTGTTAAAAGTAGTTTAAGCAGATAAGGCGTGTTTATAAATACATTTTTTTACGGAAAAAATTTGTGTTTTCCTATTTGCTGCAGTGTTTTGACTGGGCCCTGCAGACTCTGTAACTTAGGAGTCTCTCCTCCCTCACCTTTCTCATCTCTCCTGCACTGATTAATATGTTGGAAAAAACAACAACATGATAATAGTATAATTTCCCTGCATTGAAGAACTCACACTACACTAATGCTTAGGCCCCTCCTCTCCCCTCTCCCAGCAGACTTGTCCCCTGGAATGGAGCATGGAAGAGAGCATCGCAGAATTGCTTTTCACCATCTTTCCCATGCAGGTCTCTCTATAGAGGAATACACACTAGCATGTATGGAGGTTGGCCAGCAGAGGGGGTCTGGGCTCTGAAAGGTAGACTCCTGAGTAGTCTGTCAGCTTCAGAATACTAAAAAAGGATCACATGAGAGAATTCTTCAGGAGGTGTATTATGGTATTAAGCTTTTTCATACATTAAGTTGTGTTTATTCACCATGGGGGTGGAAAACCTGTTTTTTTTCCCCAAAAGGTATTAAAATGTAGCTTTCATTTCTTTATATGAGAAACTAAACCTGGATTAGTTATAATCCTGTTTAGCATGGCTACAATGTGAATGTCAACATCTGCAGATCATACTGTATGAAATAGATATGGAATGAAAAGTCTGGAAGGTGCTTTATAAACTATAGGTAGTTTCCATTTCCTTTGCTTCAATGTCACAGTGGGAAGGTGCTGTCATTTACCTTTGTTCTGTATGTTATTATTCAGGTGATTAATCCAATGGGATGGGATGCATTTGGACTGCCTGCAGAAAATGCAGCCATTGAACGTGGTTTGAACCCTGATGCTTGGACACAAAGGTAAGACTGTATATTAACAGAAGAGGGTTATGAAACATACAAGCAACTTTCATCCGCCCACCCTTAGATGTTTGCCTTTGCCTTTATGGTGAAGAGTGGGGGTCACAGTCATACACATCTAACAATTGGGTGTTGGCTTTTTGTCATAATGTGACTTTAACATCATTAGTCCTGAGTCCTGAACTTGCTTCTACATATATTGTGTATCTGTTCTTGTAATTTGGGAGTACGGTTTGGGTAATTAAATATTTGGATAGTGGCCTACCAAGGAGTATTAAGGACATGCTTCTAAATTAAATGAGGCCTAAATATTGTTGGAGAAAGTTTGTTTTAATTGTAATTTACCTGTTATGGACACAAGTGAGCGCTGTCCCAGTGTTGCTGTTCAATAGTTATTTTCTTTGTACTTTAAACTTGTTGGAAAATTGAATGGCAGAAGTACCATAATAGTGTGTGTATGCTATAGTAACAGTCTTTTCTTGTCCCCTAAATCATCTACATGTTCTGCAGAGTTGGTGAGCATATGGGTTGTATTGATTTGGCTGAAGGCACACACAAATTTTTTAAACTGGTGATATAGTCTGATCCTGTTGTGTGTGATCACAATAAAGTAGTTTCAGTGAGTAGATTATAATCAATACCTTTAGTTTAAAATCAAATGTTTGAAAAAGAAAAGAAATACAGAGCTCAATATGCATTATGTCAAAGTATTGGGTATAAATTAGTATAGAGGTGAAAAATTCTTACAGATATGGGTTACCACTAAGGCAATCACTGAGAATGCAGTTGGGGAGATTAGACCCGACCCCACTCAGGTTTAAGAATGTTGCCCTCCATAGATGTAGTAAAAGGGCGGTGACAGCCCTCCACCATGGGTGGACTCAAATTGACAACAAGGTTAGAACAAAGGCACCAGATGAGCATAAAACAATGAAAAGCAGTTTAAGAAGGTAGGCTGTGGTGGACTTACCTCCCAAAAATCAACAGGGGATTTTACCTACTAGGACGGTAGTTCAGCTCCTTTTATTGCCTGATGAAGCGGGTTATGATCCATGAAACTGGTTGCAAATATTTAGTGGAGTTATTTGATTACAAAAATAAAATTCAGTGGACTGTTGACTGTTGAGTGTATTTTGGGGAGGTAATTCCACCACTGCCTCCCTTCTTAAACTGTTTTTAATTATTTTATGTTTTCCTGGCGCCTCCGTTCTAACCTTGTTGTAAAATCAAATGTTTGTTAAATGCTACTGTATAGAATATAAGTGTAAACCTATTTAAGTAGTATCTAAGGTCCCCAGCTTTACCTTTCACATCATAGCCATCCCTCCCCATCACTGTTCTGGTTGCTATTGTCCTGGACTCACCTCCCTGCCACTGTTCTAGTTCCATTTCTACTACTCACCTGCCCCGCTTCTACTGCCCCACTGCACACAGAGCTTACATGCAAAGTATGCCAGGTGTCATCACTGCAGCTACCTTTCATCGCCTCCAGGACTCTGGCCACAACTGCCAAGGTCTGCAAGTCCATTCAGCTTACTTTAAACTAGTATAGCAGTGCTTTCCTATTTCCATGACGAAATAAAACATTCAAGATTTAGTTGAAGGCAGAGATGGGAACCATATATTTTATTCCTTTACTGTTTACACCTAGTGACCAAACTGCATGTCCAGAGCCACTAGGTTTAGTATGGCTACAGCCTTTATTAGGCTCACGTTTTATTAATGCAATTATTAGTTTAGTGATTTAAACAAAATATGGAGTTTTTTTTTTTTAAAAAAAAGGAGTTTTTGCATTTTAAAAATAGGTTACTTGGGGCAGAGGATAATAGCTTCTCATCTCCTTACTCCAACTTTATGTGCTTTCTCAGGACCTGGGGCACAAATTAGGCTTCATTTGAGTGGTACTTTTTGCTAAGAATTATTTTATTTTATCTGCATTTTATAGGAAATAGTAAGAAAAAAAAGAAAAAAGTCATTATTTCTCAGTTTTCAGCCATTATAGTTTTAAAATAAAATGCGATACAATAGATAAAACGTGCACGTTTTATTTGCCCCTTTGTCCTGGTTATTATGACGTTCAAATTATGTCCATAGTTCAATATATGATTTTTTTTTCATATGCTGTCACCTTTTTTTTTTTTTTTTTTTAAACAAGGTAACTATAGTAGATGGGGAAATAAGGGGTTAAAATTGGGGATTTTTTTTAATTATTTAAACATTTGTAGGTGTATTTTTTAATGTTTGGCCACTAGATGACCCTATACTATCATGTGTACTAACAGTACACAGGAAGTAGTGAAGAACTCTGATTTTTACTTTCATTTGTGAATGACCATCTGCATCTCATTGATGCTAGATGATCATTCACTACTGGCACTGTGATCGGCGAATGGGAATGTCTCTATTCCCCGATCAGTACTTTGCGGCAGGGGATCGACGGAGTCACGGGGTGTGTGTGCCGTTGTAAACCGCAGGATATGTGTATCTCCGCCCGTGGTGCTGAAGTGAAGTCCACAGGGTCGTAGGTATGTGTACCAGTGGTGCTCAACTGGTTAAATAAATGTGCGATGCTAGAGAGTGCCCACCCCAAATATGAAATTTTAGTTCTCAGGGGAATTGACTTTCATTTTTATGGATGAGGTAATTAGAAAAGAGAACAGTTAATGTAATTTTGGTTAATGTATTTTTTAATTAATCTTAGTAATTCATGGCAGAGAATCTTTAAAGTGCAGCTTATATACAAAAAAAAAATACATTAGTAGTTTTACTTTGGTTTGTATAGCAAGGCAGATAGTTCTTTATGGAACTGTAAACATTCTGCTTGTAAACAAAAAAAAAAAGTAATTATGCCTAGAACTGGACTTGGTACACTCTTATGTAATTTTTAAGTCAAACTTGTACCCAATGTCAATATTTTGTGTGCCCAGCATTGCCTGAACTATATTGGGAATCGACTTCACTAGAACTTCACAGGTTGGAACTGGAATCCTCTTCCATTCCTCCAGGAGGAAGATGGTAGATGTTAGAGACCACACAGATGCTCAATAGGTTTTAGGTCTGGAGACATGCTTGGCTAGTCCAGAACCTTTACCCTCAGTTTCTGTAGCAAGGCAGTGATCATCTTGGAGGGTTTAGGGTTGTTATCATGTTAGAATGCTGAGCTGTGACCCAGTTTTCGAAGTAAGGCCATGCTCTGCTTCTGTATGTCAGTGTACATGGTGGGATTCATGGTTCCCTCAGTGAACTATAGCTCCCCAGTCCCAGCAGCAATCATGCAGCCCTGAACCATGACACTCACACCACCATGCTTGACTGTAGGCAGGACGCACCACACGTGTGACACAATCTGAACCAAATGCATTTATCTTGGTATCATCAGACCACAGAACATGGTTCCAGTAATCTATATCCTTAGTCTGTTTGTCTTCAGCAGACTGCAGGCTTTCTAGTGCATCATATTTAGAAGAGGGATCCTTCTACGATGACAGCCAGACCAATTTGATGCAATGTGTGGCATATAGTCTGAGCACTGGCAAGCTGACCGTCCCATTCCTTCAACCTCTGCAGCATTGCTGCTAGCACTCCTACATCTATTTGCAAAAAAGACAACCTCTGGTGATGATGCTGAGTACATGCCCTCAACTTTTTTGCTTGACTATCTTCAGAGTGGAACCTGGCTTGTTAAACTCTTTGCCCACTGTGCTGCAGCTCAGTTTCAGGGGGCTGGCAACCTTATTATAGCCTATTCCATCTTTATGTAGAGCAGTGATTCTTTTTTCCTCATAGAGTTCTCTGCCATAAGGTGCCATGTTGAACTTTCAGTGACCAGTACGAGATAGTGTGAGAGCGATAACACCAAATTTAACACACCTGCTCCCCATTCACACCAAAGACTATGGCATAATTTTGACATTTTTTGACATTGTACTCACTTTTTTTTATACATTATCTGGTCATAAAAGTACAATTCCCCACAACTTGTTAGCAAACCTGGTATTAATCCGGAGAGCTCTGTTGTGGAAACCTGACTACTGGAATTGTGGATAATAAATAATTTATTTTATTTTTTAATAAAGAAAAGGCTTCTTTTTCTTTAATTTTCCCTACCCAACATCCCCCCCTCCCCACGGGGAGCAAATCATTGTGATTGGCTCTCATAGGCATCAGCCTATGAGAGGCGATCATATTTTTGGCCAGTCGAGGGGACAGCTCAGTGACAGAGCTGTTCCCGTACAGCACTGCAGGAGATCGCAACACTGTACAAGGTAAATAAACTGCGGTTTTTCCATCTAACAATCTGCCAGCAACGATCGCCGCCGGCAGACTGTTTACGGAGCTCCTCTCCATTACTCAAGCCAGGATGCATGGGATCCCCTGAAATACACTTTCCTTGACCTTTTCCTAGGTCCTGGGGGAGCCACCTTGTTGCCGCCAATTGGCGTTAGGCAGTTGTAAGGTGGTTAAAGTAGGAAGCAGGCAGTTGATTTTATAATCCCTTATTCGAGTTTACAGGCTACGGATTTCCTGTGACAGCTATCTATTTACAGATCATCCATGGAACACATTCTTACATAGTGACTGGGCATTGCAAATGACAGTGAGCATTGCATTCTGCATACTCTGAATCATAATCAATTGATCCATGCACTCGATTTTCTTCTAAAACCCTAAATAGTCAACTTTTCAATCCAATCTCCATGATAAGATGAGCGATGACTATGGCAATTATCACTGCCTCCAGAAACTGATATGTACAGAAAGCATAATGCATACACTGTGCACATCCCTTCAGCTCGTTGGAATGCAACAAAGCATTGGCAATAAAAACAATGAAACAAAGAAAAAGATTTAATCTGGTACACTGCAAACACACAGATAATGTATTCAGAATGATTAACAGGAAAGCAATTATTTCCAGTTACAATTTTTGGCGGCTTCACTGATCCATGATGTACAAACCTAATCCCCTTGCAAGATATGCAAATCAGACTGGTAAAAAGAAAACTTACTTTGCTGCTAAATCCCTAATGAAGAACATTTACCTCAAACACCATGAGGGTAATTTATTAAGCTGAAGGATTGCAAATTGCAAAGCTTTGGCTTAGTAGAGCAGTTTCAGTGAGCAGCTGCAATGTGCAGGAACCGCGAGCAACCGCGATACGGAGTCATGTCCAGCTCTATCAAGTCCACAACCAGATCACCTAAAATGAATAGGGAAACAGTACAGTGTGAATTTTTTTTTCAGCAGCCTGCATCACATTGTGTATGCAGTGCACTGCAACATTTATGAAATAAATGGATGGTAGCCCTGCAGTGCAATTAGCCTGTGTTGACAGCACTGTGCATGTGCAAGTGTTAAGTCCCGTTCACACTCGGTACCGAAAACCTGATCACAATTGCCTTGTGATTTTGCTTTGCGGTGTTCCGTGGTTTTGCGATTCTCATTCTAATTAAAAATACTATAAGTAGCAAGTTTGCAATCGCCGGAAAGCGTAAACACGCTGGAATCGCTGCAGTGTAAGTAATCCTATAGGATTACTTGGGCAGCAGAACTTTGCTGATCGCCAGTTATTAGCAAAGCGGGAATCACATGCCCGAGTGTGGGCTAAAGGGTACACCAAAGCATTATTTTCATATCCATTCATTATCAGGAGACGTTTCCACTGGCATTTGTGTTTTTTTCCCAGAGACCATGCACAATTGTATGTGCAAAAAAGTTTTTGGTTTTCCACAGAAGCACAATGTAACATAGACAACAAAAAACACATGGGGCTTGATTCACAAAGCCGTGCTAATTGTTTAGCGAATCGCGGCACTTTACGCGCGCAAAAGTCCGCGAACGGCACTTCGCCTGCTAACTGTTGAGAACACCCGTGCTAAACAGTTAGCACGGCTTTGTGAATCAAGCCCATGATGTCTGGAGAACAGTGACTGGCTGGTTGGTTGAAGAGAATAAGATGATATTTTGTATTACTTCTTCAATAAATTATATGTAAAAACAAAAAACAAAAAAAAAAAAAAACAGGTTGGTTGGATCCAGCTCATCAATTATTATGCGGTGTCAGATCTAATGCGTTTTCATGTGCAGAAAATCGCTGACAGCCCCATGTAATGGAAAGGACCCCTGTGGGAGACCCTTTCCCACTGTCCACACCCCTGCTGAATTTATATGGTGATCCTTTGGTATTTCTATGTAGAATTTCGCTCCCAACCATTGCTAGCATGGCCATTTTCAGAAAGAACGAAGAGGGCAATGGTTTCTAATGCTCCTGTCTTAGCAGCTCTCACATGTATGCCATCATCTTTTATTTGAAGCTACATTTTTCCTTCATGCAGTAGTATGATGTAAGATAATGGAGAACCTTATAATGCTAGGTACACATGATACAATTTTCTCAATTTTCTAGCAGATTTACCTGCCAGACCGATTTTTTCCAACATGTCCAATCTGAATTTCGATTGCTTTTACTATCATTTTTACCATAGAAGTGAACAGAAATCGATTGGAAAATTGATCGAAATTCAGAACAGACATGTTGGCAAAAATTGATCTGGCAGGTAAGTCTACCAGAAAATTGTATTAAGTGTACCTAGCATTAACACTTTCACATGTTGAATTCACTTTTCATCCAATGATCTCCTTTTAAAGTGAATTTCTGCAGAGATTTTTGTTGAAAAAATAAAAGAAATTCTGCTTAGGGCTCTTTCTACAGTGTGCATTGCAAGGCTTTAGGAAACCTTGGGGAGAGAGTTACTTATGCCTCTATTGCCTCTGATCAGGAAACAATGAATATATATATATATATATATATATATATATATATATATATATATATATATATATATATATATATACTGTATATATATATATATATATATATATATATATATATAACAAAATTTTAATCCCACCTCCCTCACAATTTTCCTTGGCGAGCCTTATTAATCCACATTCAGCGATGCAGTCAGGTGACCATGAGACCGGGACCAATGAGCTACTTACTTTGCTCCCTAGCCAACAACTCACATGGTCTTAAACATTGTAGCGGTACCTACCGCCACTTTTTCTAATGTTTTGTTTAAGGGTCCCATCAGTGAGATCATATCACCAGTTCTGCTGCATATACATGCTGGGTCACTGATTCAAAAGAGCTAAAGCAGGGAGTTTTGAATCAGGATGATACCATTTATTGGCCAACTTAAAAGAAAAAGAGGAAGCTTTTGGCTAACAAGCCTTCTACAGACTTTTTTTCATGTATGCTGACAAGATGTTAGAAAACACAGCTTATATACATTGATATATACATTGAACATCAGAAGGAGGTACATAGACTGTTTAGTAGTTATAAAAATAAATGTCATTCCTATCCCATAATTACAACAAGACATAAAAAGGGTTTTTACAAGGATGTTTGCTCATTTCTATCTTTTAGTAATTAGCACACATCTACGCAAGAACCATGATTCAAAACTTCATGCTTTAACTCATGGCTAACAACACAATACAATGCTCTACTGCTACTCATAAGAGTTACAGGACCACTATCGTGAAAAATTGAAAAATATAAAACATATGTAAACACATACAAATAAGAAGTATGTTTCTTCTAGAGTAAAATTAGCTATACATTAACTTTCTCCTATGTTGTTGTCACTTACAGTAGTTAGTGGAAAGCTGACCCCCGCCTATTTGCACTCTATTCTGGCAGTTGGACTGAGCAACTACCATTCACTAAGTGCTTTTGAAAATAAATAAAACCCTGAGAAAACTCCAAGAACTGTGAGATTTCTACTGCCTACTGTAAGTGACAGCAAAGTTTGAATTTTTTTTGAGATAGTGGTCCTTTAAACAATCAGCAATCGGCCAGGTACATAAGAGTTTTCAAAGAATTTCTAATAGTGTTACCTTCTCTTTCTTCAGACTTACTTAAAATAATACCTACAACCATAACAACATACGTGTGTTTGTGTTTTTCAGTAATATTCAGCACATGAGGCAACAGCTTGACAAAATCGGTCTGTCGTTTAGCTGGGATAGGGTAAGTGGCTGAGCATTAGTTTATACATATCTTTTTTTTATTTGCTAAAATCAGACCTGTTCCCATGTAACCCACAAGATAAAATGCAATTTTCAACTTTTTTTTTTTTACTTTTTTTTTTTGTTAACAATCTTTTTTTTTATATACTCTGTATAATAAATTACAATTGTAAGAAAATTGCTCCAGACTATTTCAAGTTGACAAGGAAGAACATTAATATAATAACTACCGTATTTTTCGGACTATAAGACGCTCCTGACCATAAGACGCACCTAGGTTTAGAGGACAGAAACCAAGGGAAAAAATATATACTAAACCTGGTGCATCCATGGTGATGGGGCATCTTGTGGATTATGCCTCCATTATACCTCATACCCCCTTGTACCTGTTGTGTCTCCCTGTATCCTCCTCTGTCCCCTTTGTGTCCTCCTGTGTCCCCATGTGTTTGCCTCTGTGTCCTCCTTGTGTCCTCCTCTACGCCCCTTTGTATCTCCTTTGTGTCCTCCTTTATGCCCCTTTATGTCCCTGTGTGTCCTCTATTTGTCCCCCTGTGTCCCCCTCTGCATGGGCACAGTACAGGTAGTCCCCGACATTGCAGCGGGTTGGAGGTTCGTATTGGCAGGTGTTCACAAGTCTGGAATTCCCTGCATTTGGACTATAAGATGCAGTGGCTATTTTTCCCCACTTTTGGGGGAGAAAAAGTGAGTCTTATAGTACAAAAAATACAGTATATATGAGTCTTAGACAGTATGCATGGTAACTATATCCTGCCATATACAACAATGAAATCACTGTCACAGAAATACTTGTATTAATAAAAATCCACAGTTACAGAATGTCCTTTTTAATGAAATCTTCAGTTTTGCAAATAACGTTGCCAGTCTTGTTTGAATATACTGTATCTGTATGATGTCTCTATATCCCTGCATAACATCACTGAACGAAAGGTTTGCACACTCTTTTCATGTTATGTGGATTTCTCTGCGTTTTCCCACTCAACCCAAAAACATACTTGCAGGTAAATTGATGTGTAAGTTAAATGTCCCACTTTTGACTAATGTCACTTACAAGAATCATGACCCGATCAATTGGGCAACAGTATGGGGTTGAGCTTTGTACAGACCTGTTGCTAGCCTACAAAATCACAGCACCAGCACAATATATGTAGTGTTAACATAGCAGAGATCATACAAAAAAATTGGCATCTTTTAAGGGAGGGACATCTACAGGTTGAAGAATTCCAGGCCCAGACACTTATGTCTTACAAACGTGCCCCCTACGTTACAAGATAAGTTGGTACATGCTGATTTTGGGTCTTCCGGACATGTGGGTGACATGTCCTCAAGACCAAATTGTACCTACCTCTGTAGGAACTGTGTACACTGTAGCAGATATCATCAGAGGTAGTGAGATCACACATCCATAACTTAGTGCCCGATACAATTTTCGGGACCAATTTAATTGTAACTGTGAGTATGTAGTCTATTCTCTCAAATGCCCATGTGGATTATTATGCATGGGACAGACTACCCAAAGGATACAGGAGAGATTGTCAGTTCACAAATATACGATTAGAAAGAATTTTACAGTTCAGGCGGTATCATATAATTTTTCCTAAACTGTGTGCCAGCTATTATTCCAAATTTTGGAACAGGTAACTCCCCTTAGAAGAGGTGGGGATAGAGTTTAACTACTTTGGCCTCCTGGACGTACTAGCTACGCCCAGGAGGCCATGTGCGCGTCCGCCCGCTCCCGCGCGTGCACGCGCGCTCCCGGCCGCGGATTGTTAGCCCACGAATCAGTGAATCGGGCTATGGTGCCCGATCACTGATTCCCCTCCCCCGCAGAAAAAGCGACAGCTTCTCTCAGAAGCTCCGTTTTTTTCTGGCTGTTGCGTCCCCCATACGTCCCTCTAAGCGTATGTTACGCTTAGAGTGACGTCATGTAAACAAACTCATGGCCGCCATCTTGTGGCCAAAAAGTAAAACTACAACTAAAAGTAAAAAAAACAAAACCTTAACACACATTTACATTATAAAAGTTCTGTTTACATCCCACCCTCCCAAAAAATACCCAAATAAAATGTTTAATATAAAAAATTTTTTTACAATAATAAAAAAAAAACATGTAAATATTTACCTAAGGGTCTAAACTTTTTAAATATCAATGTAAAGATGAAATATTTCTATACTTTTTTTTTAATTTTAAACTTGTTAATAGTGATAGATGCAAAACGGAAAAAAAGCACCTTTATTTCCAAATAAAATATTGTTGCCATACATTGTGATAGGGACATCATTTTAACGGTGTAATAACCGGGACATATGGACAAATACAATACGTGAGTTTTAATTATGGAGGCATGTATTATTTTAAAACTATGATGGCTGAAAACTGAGAAATAATGATTTTTTTCTGTTTTTCTCTTATTCTTCCTGTTAAAATGCATTTACAGTAAAGTAGCTCTTAGCAAAATGTACCACCCAAAGAAAGCCTAATTGGTGGCGGAAAAAACAAGATATAGATCAGTTCATTCTGATAAGTAGTGATAAAGTTATAGGCTAATGAATGGGAGGTGAACATTGCTCGGATGCATAAAGTGAAAACGACTGAAGGCTGAAGTGGTTAAAAAAATATATTTTATCGAGAAGCGGGGTGGATTCATAGACTTGATACATTAGATCCACAAGGAATGAATAGAGAATATGAGCTAACCCCATTCTTTTAAACTAATCTGTGTGTTTTCCTTTGTAATAAGAGATTTTTTTATGAAGTACTTCATTGTATTACTGTTAATCATGTTTGTTCTTTTTTTATTTATTAGTTTTTATTACAGTAGAATGATTTTCTGTTTCAATATTATTATTGAATCATCTTATAGCAACAAGGAGTAAAGTACAGTAGAATAGCACAAGTAATGTGAGAGGCAAAGACATTGCTTTAAAGGACAACTGTAATGAGAGGGATGCGTAGGCTGCCACATTTATTTCCTTTTAAACACTACCAGTTGCCTGGCTAACCGGCTCATCCTCTGCCTCTAATAATTTTTGACATAGACCTTGAACAAACATGCAGCAGATCAGGTGGTTCTGACATTATTGTCAGATCCGACAAGATTCACTGTATGCTCCTTTCTGGTGTTATTCAGACACTACTGCAGCCAAATAGATCAGCAAGACTGCCAGGCAACTAGTATTCTTTAAAAAGAAACAAATATGGCAGCCTCTATATCCCTCTTGTTACAGTTGTCCTACATGCAGCAGGTTTGCCATTTTAGAAAAATCACAACGCTGCTGTGGGAACACCCTCATAAGGTTTCCGTAGCCAAACGCTTTTCAAAGCGATGGCAATCTGAAAAGCGCTTAGAAGCGCTTTTGGTGTACACTAGCCCTTACTTTGAAAAGGGCCACATTGCGATGGCTAGATGACTAGGTCAAAGCATCTCCATAACAGCAAGTACTGTGGGGTGTTACCAATATGCATTGCTTAGTACCTACTAACAGTGGCCCAAAGAATAATATTTGGTTTACCAGCAACAAGGTCATGGATCATTAATACATGTGTGGAGCGAAAACCAGCCCGTTTGGTCCAAACCCACAGTAGTGCTGCTGAAAAAAATGTAATTCTGACCACAAGAGAAAGATTTCATTACACACAGTACATTACTGCTTGCTGGAAAAGGTGCTGCATAACGGCAGACCAGTCAGAGTGCTCATGCTAATCGCTGTCCACTACTGAAAGCACTGATAGAGATAGTGGGCATGCAATTGGCACATAATGCATCAATAAGTGCTTATATAAGTGCTTATATAATGCATCAATAAGTGTGTATGCAGTAATAAATATGGTTGTAGGCTTTCTCTACTAGGGCTTGTAGTTTTGTTCACTTTGCTCCTTCTATATGTAGTTCATCTGCTGTTGGAGTCTGTGACAGTGTTTTATGTAACCATCTTCTGGCCATTTTTGTTCTGAACTGTGAGTCCAGTTAAAAGCCCACCTTTTAGCTTTTGTTATGTCTTCCAATGAGTTCCTCCGCTTTCAGTCCTTATGCCCCTGAGCTATAATCATTTCCCAAGTAATCTGGAATATGGACATACATCACAGTAAGTATGCAGCAAAAATGGATGATCAGCGCCAGCACACTACAAAAGGACCAGAAGGATTCTTTTTTTGCTGTCTCGGTGTACTGAGCAAAATGTATGATGCATGGTGGCAACAGAGACATGCTTGAAGTCACACGCAACCTGCTGCATTGTCAGTGATAGAGATGAGCTGCATCTTGCCAGTTTTGTGACATCTCTATTTAACACACTAAAAATAAGCTATAGCTTCTGCCTTATGAATTTAAATATGATCTTATTTTTAACTTTATTAGGTGGTTGCGGTAAGATTACTGTCTGTTGGTGCGGCTAAGACTACTGAAACCAGTCTCTAGTAGTGCTACAGGCCATTGCGTGCTGACTGGGAAGGAATATAACATCAACCGGCCAGAAAAAACAAATGTTTTCAAATATTTTTTGTCCAAGAGGTTAAAGCTTCTACTTATAATGTTGGAAGTTTTACATAACATGAAAATCTTCACTGACACAGGAAAGGACTGAAATTAGAAAAGGAAAACCACAAGCTGCTAATTAAAGCGCACCTGAGCTATTGTGCAGCACACAGTGAAAAGTCTTCATTCAACATATAGTTGCTGAAGAAATCCACTTCTCCGTGGTTTGTGTGTTTTTAGGCAGATCAACCTGTCAAATGAATTATTATCAGCAACTGTAAATACTACAGGAGATCCTAAGAGATCCGGGGCTGTGGTCATGACACCAAAATGTGGGTGTGGTCATGGATGGAGCACATTTTCATGAACTTAACAGTGGTCTCAGTAGGCCTGCCCAGCCAAATGTTGCATTAAGCATCCCTTTTGATTTATATAAAAAATGCAGCATATCCCATAAATAGGCAGCGTCACTTGAACATAACTAGGCAGAGTTACCTGGCTTCTGTGCTAGCTGGTCTGGCTTTCTGCTGGGCAGGCTGGCCTGCTGCGAGGTTATCTGGCAGTTCCCCCCATAGCATTCCATGACCTTCTAATAGACGTCCTCCCATGCTCCCATGGGCCTTCCATTGAGGCACCACAACTTCCAGCATGCCGCCACAGAAGAACCACAGCTCCCTGCATGCCCCCATAAAGGCATCACAGCACCCAGCATGGCACCACAGCACTCAGCATGACCACATAGATGCCCTGTGTGGTGCCATGCTGAGTGCTGTGGTGCCTCTGTTGGGCATGCTGGGTGTTGTGTTGAAGAAGGGGGAGAAGTCCAGAAGAGAAGATGTCTGCAGAATTTGGGGACCAAGTGTACTTCCACCCATTGCATGACTCTGCCTGGGGGACATCCGGGGCACCCCAGAATAGATCTGGGGCACGTGCCACTGATCTTCGGGGACAGCAGTGCACCTGGTAAATAGTCTGCAGGATAGATCTGCAGAGGCAGCTCTCCATTTAGTAAACACCAAGGCTTAACCCTTTCAGCATCTTCTCCAAAGTGAAACCAAGTAAAACTTTTTTTTAGGCTTTCCATAACTTGAAAAGCAGATTTTTTTTTATAGAAAGGTTATTATGCTGATGCTATTATTTTAGAACAGAGAGGAAGTTCTGAGTTTAGTTATAATTTAAATTCTTTGGTTAGTCAGTGGAGGTATGTACAGTCCTTTTCTGTAATTTCTGCAAAAGGAGGATCTACTAAATATTGAATTCATTTCTTTTTTGTGGTGTCCAAATTTATGCACCCGCCTAATTTTATTTAAACAATTATCGCGCACTTTAGGTTCGATTCAGTAAACGGCGCTAAGTGTTAGCACGCCTACTTAGCATGCCTCTTCATGCCTAAACCAGCTGTTCGCACATTAAAACGCGTGCAAAAGGCATCGCGTGCAAAGTCCCGTGCGCAAAACTTTGCGCGCACAAAGTCTGGTGCGCGCAAAACGTTGCATCGCGGTGCGACGAAAATGTCGCTCCTAATAGCCCCTATAACATCCTTAATGTCGCACCCATGCGACGTTAAAGTCGCACGCATGCAATGTTAAAGTCACATCCAAAGCGACGTTATAGGGCCATCGCGATATGACATTTCGCACGCACTGTACTTTGCGTGCGGACTGATTTGGAAAACGGTGCTTACCTAGTATGCACCCTAGTTAACACGCCCAAAGTGTTTAGGCGTGCTAACTGGGTTAGCACCGTTTACTGAATCGAGCCCTTTCTGTAAATCTGTAACGATTGTGGAATTCTCTCCGTGATCAGCGGACAAGACGTACGCTGACACTGCGGAAATCCTCCACAAGCGTGTAATTTGCGGGAACCCAGCAAAAGGTGCAATGCACCTGTAGAGGGAAATTCCTGTCCACAGATGGAGCTGTGGTGTGCAGAGGAACAGCTCCTCTGCCCTGCCACACACGCCAGACAGGAATTGCACGAAGGGAAGAAACGCAGAGCAAGATAGCCCTGAAAGAGAGAGATCAAAGCGACAGAGGGTATGTGTGTCCACCAAACTAGTCGCCACCCTGCGACGATGAACACACAACCATGAAGACAAAGTGAGAAGGCAATCGCCAGAGATGGCGATTGCTAACAGCGACACAAGACGGAATAAGCACACATGAGGAATGTATGTATGTCCACCAATCTAGCCGCCAACCTGCGACGGTGGACACACAACAGAAGAAACCAAGTGAGAACGCAATCGCAAGAGAAGCGATTGCGGAAGAGAACGAGCACAGGGACAGATTGTATGTGTGTGCACCAAACCAGTCGCCAACCCGCGACGGTGCATACACAACAGCAGATATGAAGTAGGAACGCAATCGCGAGAGAGGCGACTGCCAGAGGTGACACAAGGCTACAGCAAGGCAGAGCACGAGAGTAGCAAAGGCACAGCAAATCATACAATGAGGAGATAAGGAAAATAACAAATGCTAGCTAAACGCGAACACCGCACTCATTCGTAACAGTGCACGTGTTTATGCGCGGTCTCCGCGTGTTAAGCACAACAGAGACAAGCACGCCTAACTAACCACCGACAGACAAACATGAAACAGAGGACGCGAGCGCTTGCTTAACGGTTACCTCACCGAGCCTCCAGCAAGCGTCCGTAGCAGACAAGACAGATACACGAAAACAGGAACAAGTGAGAGATAGGATCCACAGCACTAGCGCAAGAGGCTAGTGCGATCCAGGAAGACAGAGCAGAAGGATCCACAGCACTAGCGCAAGAGGCTAGTGCGATCCAAGCAAGACAGAACAGACGAGATAGCTGGTAGCAACCGCTGCTCCAGCTATACTCCAAGAACAAGGATCAGAACGACTTCCTGTCGACCACTGCTGGGACAGGACAATCGCAACAGACAAACAAAACAGATATGCAATCCTAACTGCACTAGGGAATCTGCCTAGTGCAGTTCCAGGAATTACTCTAGGCTAATCTTCAAACAAAGAGCAAGGCTGACACTCCAGGCGAGTGTTCCACAGGACTAACTCTTATGACCAGCAAAGGACTCTGGGAAACATAGCTCTTTATACTGCCAGTCATCAAAGGAGGCAGGTAAGGGATTTGCATAACGAGTTTATGCAAATTCCTCAGCAGCAGGACAGACCAGAAACTTGTAATGGAAAAACAGGTCTCTCTTGCAGAGACCTGCAGCCCACAGACTAGAGGAATGGTCAAACAGCTGTCTGCCAGTGCATCCAGCTGAGCGGATCATTACAAAATCCAATAAACTTCATTTCACTTCTCAAATATCACTGTGTGTGTCTCCTATATGATATATTTAACTGACATTTTTTTTGACAAATCAATTTTTTATTGATTTAAAAATAACAAAAACAAACAAGGTCAACATGTACAGTAAAGATGAAAGTATCAAGTCATCATCAATACAGCATATAGGGAAATACAAGGAGCGAGGTGACAAAAATAACCCATTAAAAGTGGAAGTATAAGCTTGTAAAGCATATTACATCTTGTATGGGTAATCCGCTCATGGAACAGTGGAACAGTGGTCAGGCTTAACTGACATTTTTTATCGTAACAACCAATGATTTATACAGGTAAATCATGACGATTAACAAGGTTGCCCAAAATTTCGCATCCCACTGTATGTTCCAAGTTTCTGGTCATCACCAGTCCATTTCAAGATGAGCTAATGAGCTAGATTTTGGAAAACTGACCACACTTAGCTGAACCGTAGCTTGTATTTGTTAGCTGTGAAACTATGTTCAACCTCCCCCCCATTTTTTCACATTGCTGTACAGCTAGCAGGAATCATTGTTGTCCCTTGCGATTGTCACTGCTTTCAACGAATCTGCAAGTATGTAGGACAAATGAATCAGTTCTGAAGTACATCTTGCAAACTTGTAATTCTTCAAGCACAGCATGGCATCAGTAACATCCGCATCTCTCATATAATGTCATTGTATCTAAGTGCTGTCTCTGTTATTTACTTCATATGACAGCAGCACCAAGCTGAATAAGCTTATTGTAGTCTCTGGAGCCTCTAAGCTGGAACTTCCTGTCAGTACAAAGGAATTTTGCTGTTAAGTGTTCACATTACATTATATGCCTGCCAGCAGAGGTTCTCCTATCACACATGGTGAAGGGAGATAAAGTTGTCAGCAGAGCATGTTAAGTGGCTATTTCAACAAGGAGTATTGTGTTCATTATCTGTATATAAGCAACAGCAACATTTTCATATACAGCAAGTATATTTAGTTTCTGAAGGGTTACCCTAATCTTCAATGCAGTGGTCAAAAAATATTAGATTGCCCTGAAGACCCTTATTGGTGTGACTGACAAGTATTTCTATTGTAATGGCTGACAGAATGGAACATCTACAACTTGAGATACATATTTTTCATTATTAGAAGATAATCTTAGATGCAGCAGTGTTTGCATGTTTAGCTGTGGCTTCCTCTTCCCATTTGCAGCACCACACATCTGCTATGGATCTAAAATTTGTAGTTCCAGGTTTCAACTACAAATTTAGATCCATAGCAGTCTACGCCACCTTCACCACCTGAAGGGGTTTTTAAAATGGGGAAATTACAGGCTTTGGGCAGAAATAAAATGTTGTTTTGCAAGGTAGATAAAGGAGTTAAACATAAGGAAAGGAAAAGTGCATCGATTGCCATCTCTTCATAAGAATTTATTTTAACTGGTGGAAGAAAATATTACAATGGGAATATACAAGTAGCAATACGAAATAGTGCAGAGTTTTTATACAAATTTAGTTCCAGTTAAAACTCAAGGGCCTGTTTATAGACAAGACACATAGGGCCATATTCTATTGCTGAACTCGCCAGCGCTAAGCACTGGCGAGTTCTTAACTTAGGCGATGGGGGCATCGCCTAATCTAATTAAACTTTAGACCCCCCCAGGCGGAAAAGAACTCGCTTGGGCGATATAATCGCCCAGCGAGTTCTTAACACGGAATCCAATTACCCTTATCATGTCTCCGGGAAGCGATGCTTCCCGGCAGACATGAGCGTTAGCTTAGACCTGCAAAAAGCAGGTCTAAACTAGCTAACGCACGTCGTCGCCGCAGCATCTGGGGGTCTCCTTTAAGAAGGAGACCCCCAGAGCTCCCCGTCGGGTCGCCGCACAGTTTAGAAGCCAGCGCGCAGCTCTGCCCAGCTCCTCTGTCATACGTACCGCCGCCAATCACCCGCCGCCTCTCGCCGCAAAATCCGTCACGTAATTACAGTGTATCTAACACTGTAATTACTGTGCGCATAGAAGGAGCCCGGGCAAAGCATCTTTGAATCTGCAGCCGGGCTCCCCATTGGTCTGCTGTGTGAGCCATTTTATTGGTTCAGACAGCAGACCAATGGGGAGCCCGGCTGCAGATTCAAAGATGCTTTGCCCGGGCTCCTTCTATGCGCACAGTAATTACAGTGTTAGATACACTGTAATTACGTGACGGATTTTGCGGCGAGAGGCGGCGGGTGATTGGCGGCGGTACGTATGACAGAGGAGCCCGGCAGAGCTGCGCGCTGGCTTCTAAACTGTGCGGCGACCCGACGGGGAGCTCTGGGGGTCTCCTTATTAAAGGAGACCCCCAGATGCTGCGGCGGAATATGTCGGCGATGTTCGGCGGACGAGTGCGCATGTGTGGGGAGTGAGGCCGTGGTGCTGATGGACAGCACCACAGCGTAAACCTCACTCCCCATCGCTCGGTAACAGGGAGCATCGCTCAGGCTTTCGCCTGAGTAATGCTCCCTAACGATCGGCCATCGCGCGAAGGATATGGGCAATAGGATTTGCCGGTAATCCTCGCGCGATGGCAAGGTGATAAGTAGCTCGCATCTGCAAGCTACTTATCACCTTGAATAGGATATGGCCCATAACGTTTATATGTGTGTATTGTGTGTTTCAAAGCGTTTCAGGGCTGCAGCCACTTGGGACTTAAAGAGACTCCGTAACAAAAATTGCATCCTGTTTTTTATCATCCTACAAGTTCCAAAAGCTATTCTAATGTGTTCTGGCTAACTGCAGCACTTTCTACTATGACAGTCTCTGTAATAAATCAATGTATCTTTCCCCTGTCAGACTTGTCGGCCTGTGTCTGGAAGGCTGCCAAGTTCTTCAGTGTTGTGGTTCTGCTATGAACTCACCCTTTCTGGCCCCTCTATGCACACTGCCTGTGTGTTATTTAGATAAGAGAGAAGAGAGAAGCTGCTCTAATCAGCTGGATAAATCTTCCTCTGAGCTGGCTGGGCTTTCACATACTGAGGAATTACAAACAAGGACAAAGCTGTTTGCAGGTAGAAAAGAGCAGCCTGAAACTTCAGTGCATGGGGGAAAAAAACACACACAAATGATCTCTTGAGATTCAAAAGGAATGCTGTATACAGCCTGCTTATGTATGGATGTATTTTCTATGTGTGGACATACTGTACATCAACCTACTTCCTGTTTTGGTGGCCATTTTGTTTGTTTACAAACAAACTTTTTAAAACTGTTTTTAACCACTTTTAATGTGGCGAGGAGCGGCGAAATTGTGACAGAGGGTAATAGGAGATGTCCCCTAAAGCACTGGTATGTTTACTTTTGAGCGATTTTAACAATACAGATTCTCTTTAAGCTCAACACACACCATACAATCTTGGTTGTTCAATCTTACCACTTTCATGTAGTATAAGAGCTTATCCAATCAATGATTAAAAGTATTTTCAATCTGTTGGCCCTTATACTACATAGATTTGGTAAATCTGTACAACTAAGATTGTATGGTGTGTGTTGAGCCTTCGGGAAATTAGGATCATTAGGCAGCCTTGCCGAAAGAATCCTTATTGATTTACATACTGGCTTGAGCCAGGATTCAAACCCTGGTCAAAGGCTCAAACTCTACATCAAAGGCAACACCCTTAACCAGTACGCTATTATTGTACACAGCCTGATTAATGTAATTTATCGGGTTCATAAAAGAAAATGTGAGGGACTAGATAAAAGATTATGCAGATATGTGTATTAATATAGGTACTGAATATATCAATATGGCCACTAGACGAATCTTCCACTTCTCACTTCCATTCCACATAGTCATAGACAGGAGCATAACTAGGGGGGGAGCAGCCCCTGCAACTGCGGGGGGGGGGGGGGGGGGCAGAGGTGTGGGAGGGCCCCAACTAGTAACTTTTTCTTTCTCTAATACTCCAGATCAGATTTTTTTGTTGGCTACACATGTTATGAGAGTGAAGATCCTGATGGCCAATCTTGTTTTATGACCATAGTATGATGAACCCCCATGTTGTGAGGGTCACCAAGGGAGGCAAGGAAAGGGTTGTGAACATTAAGGGGGCCCGTCAAAGTTTTGCTGGGGGCCCCATGATTTGTAGTTATGCCCTGGCCATATACAATGCATGCAGATTGCCAGCTAGATTAATAATTAGAGCTGGAGAGCTAAGACTAATCTGACTTTTTTAAATTGCATAACTTGCCTTTGTTGATATAAATGAACAGATATTCCAAATTTGAATTAAAAGTTGTATTCACTTTTTTATAAGAAGTATTCAAATTAATTTAATTAACTGGATTAATTATTCTCTTTAATCAAATTACATACTTTATTTAAACAGTTTAAGGTCAACAGCATATTGTTTCCTTTATGATATAGTTTTTAAAATATGCCAACCATTATTATCATATACCAAAGAAATGGCAAAAAATAAAAACAAAATCCAATGTTATAGAAGGATGACTCTTGGTGGTTACTGGTAACCTTTTTAGACTTTAAAAAAATTGAGAGAGACCAAGAGCCCAATGGTGCGATATCGCTGGTACAGGTTGGTATAAGAGAAAGGAGTATACCACAAAGGTAGTGATGGTCAAGTAGATGCAAATAACTTCAAGTTGATGCACATTTTTGCAGCTTGAAAATTAACCAATTGAATTGTACCTTAGCAGGATTTGATTGGTTCATTTTCAAGCTGCATAAATTTGCATAAAAATGTGCTTACATTTGCATCAACTCAAAGTTCTCTACTTGACCATCACTACTTGCAACCACCATTAGAACTTTCTGAAAATAACTGTCCACGGTCTGCTGTGCAGGTACTAGATGGTTGCTCTCTGAGAATTTTAAGAAACACGTTAAAAAAGGTAAAAAAAAGAGAAATGCTAAACCCCTGGCAGGGATATAAGACTATCTAATACAGTGATGTGAAAAACTATTTGCCCCCTTCCTGATTTCTTATTCTTTTGCATGTTTATCACACTTAAATGTTTCTGCTCATCAAAAAACATTAACTATTAGTCAAAGATAACATAATTGAACACAAAATGCAGTTTTAAATGATGGTTTTTATTATTTAGTGAGAAAAAAAACTCAAAACCTACATGGCCCTGTGTGAAAAAGGAATTGCCCCCTGAACCTAATAACTGGTTGGGCCACCCTTAGCAGCAATAACTGCAATCAAGCGTTTGCGATAACTTGCAACAAGTCTTTTACAGTGCTCTGGAGGAATTTTGGCCCACTCATCTTTGCAGAATTGTTGTAATTCAGCTTTATTTGAGGGGTTTCTAGCATGAACCGCCTTTTTAAGGTCATGCCACAACATCTCAATAGGATTCAGGTCAGGACTTTGACTAGGCCACTCCAAAGTCTTCATTTTGTTTTTCTTCAGCCATTCAGAGGTGTATTTCCTGGTGTGTTTCGGGTCATTGTCCTGCTGCAGCACCCAAGATCGCTTCAGCTTGAGTTGACGAACAGATGGCCGGAAATTCTCCTTCAGGATTTTTTGGTCGACAGTAGAATTCATGGTTCCATCTATCACAGCAAGCCTTCCAGGCACTGAAGCAGCAAAACAACCCCAGACCATCACACTACCACCACCATATTTTACTGTTGGTATGATGATCTTTTGCTGAAATGCTGTTACTTCTACGCCAGATGTAACGGGACACACACCTTCCAAAAAGTTCAACTTTTGTCTCGTTGGCCCACAAGGTATTTTCCCAAAAGTCTTGGCAATCATTGAGATGTTTTTTAGCAAAATTGAGACGAGCCTTAATGCTCTTTTTGCTTAAAAGTGGTTTGCGCCTTGGATATCTTCCATGCAGGCCGTTTTTGTCCAGTCTCTTTCTTATGGTGGAGTCGTGAACACTGACCTTAATTGAGGCAAGTGAGGCCTGCAGTTCTTTAGATGTTGTCCTGGGGTCTTTTGTGGCCTCTCGGATGAGTTTTCTCTGCGCTCTTGGGGTAATTTTGGTCGGCCGGCCACTCCTGGGAAGGTTCATCACTGTTCCATGTTTTTGCCATTTGTGGATAATTGCTCTCACTGTGGTTCGCTGGAGTCCCAAAGCTTTAGAAATGGCTTTATAAACTTTACCAGACTGATAGATCTCAATTACAGTACTTTTGTTCTCATTTGTTCCTGAATTTCTTTGGATCTTGGCATGATGTCTAGCTTTTGAGGTGTTTTTGGTCTACTTCTCTGTGTCAGATAGCTCCTATTTAAGTGATTTCTTGATTGAAACAGGTGTGGCAGTAAACAGGCCTGGGGGTGACTACAGAAATTGAACTCAGGTGTGATAAACCACAGTTAAGTTATTTTTTAACAAGGGGTGGCAATAACTTTTTCACAAAGGGCCATGTAGATTTGGAGTTTTTTTCACACTAAATAATAAAAACCATCATTTAAAACTGCATTTTGTGTTCAATTATGTTAACTTTGACTAATAGTTAACGGTTTTTGATGAGCAGAAACATTTAAGTGTGACAAACATGCAAAAGAATAAGAAATCAGGAAGGGGGCAAATAGTTTTTCACATCACTGTATGTTGGTGCTTTATAAAAACAATAAATAATATTAATAATCAACAAAAGAAACCACATGGGAATCACAGGGGAGTGAATTACTGAAGAAGATGTGCAGTGAAAGAGAAGTAAATTTTTTTTCACTGATCACCAGAAACATCTAATTAAGAATACAGATACTTAAAAGTGACACTGAAGCGGAAAAAAAACGTATGATATAATGAATTGTATGTGTAGTACGGATAATCCATAGAATAATAGTAGAAATGAAGAGTCTCATTTTTATTTTCAGTTTTATAGCTTTTTTTTTTTTTTTTAATAACATTTAATCATTCTCTAATATTTGCAGTTTACAAACTTCAATCTGTATTTTAAACTATGAAACAGAGCAGAGCTAACGACCCTTTGAAGTTCCCTGCGGTAAAACCTTATCTGAAGTTGTCTTTCACTTTTTCTTTGATGTATAATTGATTCAGGAAACAGCCCTTTAGCCGACCCAAGTTGGATCTGAGAGCTCACAGAAGCTCTTCTGCATAGATAACAACTGAAGTTTCTTAACTCTTCCTGTACTGGAAACAATATGAGACTCATATATTTGCTACTAAGTTCCATTTTGTGGCTGTACTACACATACAATTCTTTATCTCATAAGTGTATTTTCACTTTAGATTCCCTTAAAACCTGAGGTAAGAGGGATATGGAGGCTGACATGTTTATTTTCTTTTAAACAATACACAATGCCTGGCTGTCCTGCTGATCCTCTGCCTCTAATACTTTAAGCCATAGCCCCTGAACAAGCATGCTGATCAGGTGTCTATGATAAATCTGACAAGATTAGCTGCATGCTTGTTTCAGGTGTGTGATTTAGACCCTACATATTTAGGTGGGTTGAAAAAAGACATACGTCCATCGAGTTCAACCAGAAAATCCCTACTGACCAGAAAGATTAGCAGGGCTGCCAGGCAACTGGTATTAATTATAAGGAAATAAACATGTCAGCCTCCATATCCCTCTCACCTCGGGTTCCCTTTAAAAAAGTTTCATTTGTGCAGGATTGGATATAAATCACACTTTAAGCCTGATCCAATTCACGTTTTCTCCTAAGTTTTCTCTCATATTTTCACATTATAAATAAAATGCCTTTTAAGCCACCAGCAAGCAAGAAAATCATTTTAGCAGTACATTTACAACAACGATTTGGGACTTTTTCAATAGCAGAGTGCAAAAGTTATTTTAAACAGGAGATGAAAAGTTATCAACTAGGAGAAAATGTAGGAGAATTAGTGAATTGGATCAGGCCCCTTTAGCTCTAATTAACACCTGCATAAGGCATTTCATGGTCGTAAGATGAATAGCTTATATTTATTGAATATGGAGATAACTTTTCACAAGTGTTCAAGCAAATATGATATCACAACTACCATGGGTTTCCCTAAGGAGTGGAATCCAGGTGAACACTGGGTTTTCACCAGCACACCCTGCAAAGGACGATGGGACAACACACTTACCGGTACAGGCTGATTCCACAAAAAAGGCAGTTAAAATTGACATGTGCATATAGTCATAGCAGCAGTTTTCATCACTCTACCCTGCTTGTACTGAGGAACCATTTCTTGCTGCTCTTTTTTTAACCCTTCCAATGACAGGAAGGTATACACAACTTGGTTAAAGTATACATGTGATATATAGGATACATACTTGTGATCTCATGGATAAACACAATGGGAACATATAACAAGACAGAAAGAAACATAACACCCACTCTTTGTAACCTATGAAAACAGGAATAGTGAGGGACCAGACAACAAATGTACACTGGATCTAAGACTGGGATTTAGAAGGGGAATGTATGGACCACATACTGTATTGAAATACGACCATGATTGGACTTCACCAAATTATTTATTTCAGACAGCATAAGGCCTCTTGCACATTGCAAGCGATTCAGATTCAGATTCCGCTTTTTAATCGGTTTTTACTTCCGATTCCGATTTGCAGTTTGCTCCCTGCACACTGCAAATCGGAATCTGAATCGGATGTAAAAGCTGATTAAAAAGCGGAATCTGAATCGGAATCGCTTGCAGTGTGCAAGAGGCCTAAGACATGATTACTAAGTGGCTACAATTTCTTATTACCTCTGGATATTATTATTGGAATTTTACTGACCAGCAGGTAATAGACAGTTTAAAGACACTGCTTTTTATCAGTTTTCTATCAATCCTGATTTTTGGTTAGTTTAATTAGGACTAACTGCATTAACTAGTTTTATTCCTGAATGGTAAGCGAGTATACAAGCTGAATGGTGCTAGTTTCAGATTTAATACACTCAAGCAGAACTCTTTTGTGCATTTCCTGGTTCATTTGAATGAGCTTACAAATAGTACAGTCTTGTTCAGCCCATTTTCATTAATGGGAAAGATGTATTAGCACAGCTGTTTTAGTGCCACATAATGTGCCTGTTCTCTTCATCTGTCACATTAAGGTGCTTGTTCTGGTCTAGACTGTGACAGGGGAAAGAGAAGCCTTGTCGCTAACTGTTGTTCAGAGAATAATGAAGGTAATTGCGGCAGGCAGGTTAGACCCTTGTGAAAGATGAGGTCTGCATGATAACTAAAGAGAAGCTGGCTGCTGGCATAGTGCAGACTAAGGAAATGATGTTGCAATTCTTTTGTGAAATCATTCAATATATACCACTAGTAGACCCAAGCCTGTTTAAAAACGGGCTCTAGGTCTGTTTCTTGAATGTTAGCACCCGCGCGCATCCATCCATCCGCACACACACCCGCTCGGCTCTCTGTCCCCGTCCTCCTGTCTCAACGGCTGTCCCAGTCCGTGCCGCGCACATGCGCAGTAGCAAAAAGCACAGACCCAAGGACACAGAGACAAAGGAGGACGCAGGGACACTTGTATATTATTATATAGGATTATTTATTACATATATGAAAAAGTTTCTTTTGGGCAGTTTGGGAGGTAGAGGGTGACTGGTCAGTTGGTAAGTGCATGAAAGCCCTTAGGCAGCAGAGACAGTATGCCTGCATCCTGTGCTCTCTCGTATGCAGTTTACAAATACTGTGCATTCACCTGACTCTGATAGCCAGAAACAGCCAGTTATAAGAGCTGATTGCAGCACAGTGGGGGTCCTACAGAACAGAAAACAGGAGTACTGCTGTCAGGAGAAACATGCCCAGAACGTGCCCGTGCTGCTAAAATCACATTCAATATGAGCTTGTATTTAAAAGGCTATACATATTGAACAGCTTCAGCATTTGAGCAAGGCTTGGTGTACAGAGGCGCCAGAGTAGAATTAAAATGTTTAAAAACCGTCTAAAAGAGGGGGATGTTCAGGTGGACTTACCTCCCTCAAAAATATAGAACTCAATTGAGTCACAATATATCAATACAAAAAAAAACGTTTTATTTAACTCCACTTAGTGCAACGCGTTTCGCAGGTGTGGTCCTGCTTCATCAGGCAAACAGGAGTATAACTCAATGGGTCTAGATGCAGAAGTGAGCGCTCACTTCTGCATCTAGACCCATTGAGTTATACTCCTGTTTGCCTATATTTTTGAGGGAGGTAAGTCCACCTGAACATCCCCCTTTTTTAGACGGTTTTTAAACATTTTAATTCTACTCTGGCGCCTCTGTACACCAAGCCTTGCTGAAATCTTGATTCCACCCTCGGTGGAGGGGTGCTACCCCGTTTCCTATCTACAGAGAGCGACATCTTAATAACCTGAGTGGGGTCAGGTTCTAATACTCCCCACCTGCATTTGAAGTGGTTGCCTATGGGTAACCCATGTTTGTGAGTATATCTTAATATTTTGCTTTAAACCACAACCAACTTAACAATACTACACCATATTGGGCTCTCGATTTCTCTTTGTTCTTCCAAGCTTCAGCATTTGACATTTTCTCTTTTTATACTAGTTTCATTTAAGTATAGGGAAGGCCGGATTTATACTTTTTCCAGCCCTAGGCCATTCCATGTGACGTCCACTCTTCCATATCATCCTTGTACTATAGACCCTCTCTTTCATGTACAGCTCCGTTGGGCATCAGCGTCTGTTTTCATGTGCTGCTTAACATTTGCAGCCTTCTCTTTCATATATAGCAACCCCTATTTCATATCCAGGAGCGCCCTCGTGCTGCAGCTATCCAAGGCCCGGGCCTTTGTGGCCTTTCCAGAAATCGTGCCCTGAGTATAGGATTTTTATGATTTGCATGGTTTTACATTTTATATCGACACAGGTTTGTGTTTGTTTTAATAAGGAGTTGTAAAATGGCTGAGATCATCCTTGATAACATGGCTATAAGGGCCCTTACACCCTGAAAATTGCAATTTTCAGCATACATTCGGCCACAATTACAGGTGCAATCGGTGGGTTGCGATGCCAACTGTTGCTATTTATACTACTTGGCAGGAGCCAATCAGTACTGGACTGTCTGTCGCTGTTAGTGCCTTCCCTGGTGTGCAGCAAGCACTGCATCGCTTACAGGGAAGTAATTGTAAGATGAAAGTGCAGTTTATCAAGCTCCACTGTAAAGCTGAGAGAGAGGCTGCAAAACGCCGGGCTGTCTGCCAGCAGAAACTGGAAATGGCCAGGAAGCAGACATCACACTGAACTTCATTGCAGACCTCTCCAGAGCCAAGAGAAGCACATTTGCCAATAAACCCTAAAATGACTTCATTGTACAATGTATCTACTTTAGTTGTGCTTATGATATGACCAGGAAACCCCTAATTCTTAAAAGAATTGCACTAACTGGTGCACTGAGCTACAGCCCACAGTAAGCCGCTTCCGCCCACAGGGGCGTCCTGCATACTTATGTATGCATGGACGCACCTGCAGCTAGTATGTAGGATGGGTTTGAAATAATACTGGTCAATATCCTAGTAATATAAAAGATTGTAGTTGCCAAGTTGTCATGATGATCTCTCAGCTTCTAGGTCAGTGCAAACAAGTGTGGTGCCTATTGCATCCAGAATTTGCGTGTAGTGGAAACAGTGGGTAAATTCCTGGCAGATCAGCTGTTGAATGAGAAGTTGCTGCTTGCTAACTGTGCAATTTAACTGCTGCAGTGTGTCCTCACTGTACATATTAAAACTGCATTTTATTATATTAGATGTTCCTCAGGAATATGCTTAAATGACTTGAATAATAAGTATTATGATTACGGTTGTATAACTATTAAAGTTTTTCATTCAATAAAATATATTGAACCAGGACCCTAAAATGATATTTCTTGTCATAGAGAAGAACACAGGAAATTCTTTAAAAAAAGCATGGCAACAGTATCACTTGCCCTATGAGTAGTGGACCAAATACTTAAAGTGGATCCGAGATTAACTTTTACACATTGCATAATTGTGTTCCTTTTCTATTGTTTATGGGGCATTCCTCAAGCCAAATCGTTTTTGTTTTTTCGTTTAAATACTCTAATTCTCTATAAACTAAACAAGCCATGCCCACAGGTTTTCAGAGAGCCAAGGCACTTTCAGACAGTAGCAAGGGCTCATGGGAGCTCAGTCTGGGCAGGAGGAGGGGGAGGTATTACTAGCCAGAGATTTCAGAGGTAGAGGGGAGGAGGAGGGAGATTAGGTTTTTTTGCTCAAGATGCAGATAAGCCTGCCTCTATGTAATGTTTACAAACAACATGGCTGCTGTCATTGTATCACAGGAAGAAATAATCATATTCTATTAAAGCTGTTTGCAGCTAGATTTACTGTGTAAACTATCTAAACTTTAGATACGATATATAGACAAGTTACTTGTTATAGTTAGTTTTTCATCTCGGATCCGCTTTAACACCACAGGAGAAATACCAGCCAACAAGGGCCCACTGGTGCAGCGTGCAGGCACAGTAGCAGTTTCTAATGGGCTGCGGTGGAAATAGCCGCGTCTGATTGAGTCCGGTCTACTGGGCAGATGCAGACAGTTCGTGTCTGTGCAGTAGAGCAGACACGATCAGGCTCAGCTATTTCCGCCGCAGCCCAAGCAGGAAAACCACCAGTGTGCCCGCGTGCCCCACCGAATGTAACTATTGCTGTCAGTGTCGCAGTGGGGAGACCCAGTGCTGCAACAAGCTAGTTGAGGAGGACAGGGGAAGCCTTCCCCCTCCCAAGGTAAGTACACCCCCCCCCCCCCAGCACTTTTTTTTCCTCTAAAAGTTTACTTTAAATTGAGGGATGGAAGGTTGAAGCCATTTCTTCCTGATCATATCTCTAGATTCCAGAATCCCTATGATTATTAATATCTAGTTTATTATTGTTTTTGATTTCTAGAAACTGTTTGCCAGTGACTGGATCTCTAAGCAATGTAATGGGACACATATACACACCATATTCGCTTGGAGTTCTGCTTGCATATCTGGTGGTGCTGTACGAAAAGATATATAAGGAGCAGGGGTATACTGATAACGCATACATCAAATAAGGGTGCCAGGAAAAAAGGGCGCAGGGTATAGCTAAAATGTTAAGATATTGTCTACAGTGTTCTCCCCAGAAATTTTTTCCAGCCGGGTGGCATGAAAAAGCAGCCGGGTGGGATGAGATGAAAATGCAGGGCAACTCTGCTTACAGCATAGGAGGTGGTGAGGTGAGCCGATGACAGCCGGGTGGTCACAAAATCTAGCCGGGTGGAGCACCCGGCTAAAAGAGCCTGGGGAGAACACTGCTCTATAACAATATTTTTATTGTTTCTTAATCTTTATCTTAGATAGAATAATAAATATGTTAAAATAACATTCATAAAAATCTGAAAATATTGTCTATACCCATGAAAACAAAAATATATTTACAGTTGTAATAAGCATAGTAAAACATTGATAAATATTACCGATATTTTATTACAACTAAACCTAACCCTTCTCTTACACAGAACCCTTTCTCTACCGATGCCTAACCATAAGATAAGACCCCACTTTGGTGGTGCCTATCCCTAATACCTCCACCTTGTGATGCCTAACCCTAAAACCCCCCTGTTGGTGCCTAACCCTGAGACCCCTCTAGTGGTGCCTAACCCTAAGACCCACCTGGTTGTGCCTAACACTAACCCCTCCCCCCTCCTGACGCCTAACCCTAAAACGCCCTTTCTCCGCTGCAAATAGTGTTAATACAAAAAGCAATACATTTCTTAAATAATTCAAAATGATAATTTACGACATTCTAATTGTCAAAACAAATTTCAAAATGATTAAAAAAAAGTTAAAATGATAATTTACAAAAATAATTGTGAAAACTTATTTCAAAATGATATTTTTCACAACACGTATTCTCAAAATAAAAATTTAGGTTGGATGGGCCTGGCGCCCGCTATTTATTGGGTGCCCAAATTTCTTCTTCAGCGCCCAATAGCCAATATTTTGCATTAGCACTTATGGGGCACCTAAATAGTAAATTAGCCCCAGGCGCCCAAATTTCCTGATTCCACTGATAACTACCTAGACTGTATTAAAGAATAAATGTATAATGAATGCATAGGTCTGGTTTATGGTAAACAAAACATGTTTTGCTGTGTTTGCAGACTTTATATTTTCGCACAGTGTAATGAAACCCATTATTTTTTTAGCGGATAATGCATGTTTCTTAGGTTTACTTTTCCAGAGATCTGTTTGAAAATAAATTGTAGCAATTCACTTGATGAAATGGCCTTATGCTGTGCGCCATTGATATCCTGTGATGGAAATACTGATTGATTTAGATACTCTATCAATGCAACTTCAAGTCTGGTCAGATTTCAACCTTAAAGCGGAATATAACCCTGCATTTCAACTTTGCTCTAAAACATTATTTACAGTATATTATATGCAACCAGCATTTTTTTTTTTTTACTAGACCAGCATTGGAAGGGTTACACAGGGCTTTAAAGTTCCTGGAGATTTCTGCAGACGCATCCGAAGCTGAAATAGATACATTTTGTTTACATAAATGTATCTAAGTGTTGAATGTGACTCATCTCTCTGACTTAGAAGGAGCTTGGATGACAGCCAAAGAGTGTGTAACATTTATCAATAGATACATCTAACTAAATATAATGTAACAATCTGAACTTCTGCATATCTCTCCACAGAACTTGAAACCTCTGTGTTTAACCCTTCCAATGCTGGTCTAGTAAAAAAAAATGCTTTTTGCATATAATATGCTGTAAATAATGTTTTAGAGCAAAGTTGAAATGCAGGGTTATATTCCGCTTTAACTACCACTGTGCATGAGTTTGCATGGCTCGGTGCAATACAATTTCACGGGATTACGTTTTTAAGCCAACTGCAATCAGTTTGGTCATAGAAAATAATATAATTACTAAAGCTCAACACGCACCATACAATCTTGGTTGTACAGATTTACCAAATCTATGTAGTATAAGGTCCATTAGATTGCAAATACCTTGAATGATTGATTGGATAAGCTCTTCTACTACATGAAAGTGGTAAGATTGAACAACCAAGATTGTATGGTGTGTGGCCACCTTAACACTGAACATTATAATTAATTATTAAACATTTTCAGAGGACCAGGGGATTTTTGTCACATTTTATGACATTGACATACATACACCCCTTTCAGGGATATTTCTTCTGTGTTCACATTGTATATCTCGGATAAAAACTGCGGAAAACCCCCACATTGGAGTTAACTTGTACAGACAGCAGTCAAAACTTGCCATTAAATCAAACCCTTATTCACTCGTTAGAAAAAACTTACTTAACATAATAGACTTTTTTAAAATGCTCCTTTAAAAACTGCTGTAGAAAGTCTAATTTTTAACTCTATTTAGCACTAGTAGAAATCAATATGCTGTGAACGGGACCTGCTTGACAGGACCAGCACTTCAATTACTGTGACTACATGCTGTCAGGGATCAGCAGGGAGGGCCACATCCTGCTTTAGCTGCTCTTTTGTCCACAGCTGTGAAGGTATATTTTCTGGAGACATTGAAACGTATGACTATTTATGGTTGTAAGAAGTTTTTCATATTGAGATGCAACCTTGGTCCTTTTTATGCTCATGTGGGTCAGGTAAGCTGTTTCTTCACTAGCAGGTTTAGAGTTGCACCATAGAAAGCTACGGTCTCAGAAGGTGTCCCTATTTGAGATGCCCTGATTTAACTGGTTGCAGATGAGGATGCTACAAGTTTTAGTCAAAGGCTCAGTCTATATTGTGTAGATGATCTGTTGGCTTATTTCTTCTTGTGTTGTACTCTGTGGGTTGACTTTAGAAAGCTTTTGATAAATCTTCTGTGAATTGATTCACTTTGTGTTCATTTGGCACTAACAAAAACAAATGAAACTTGTTTTCATGATATTGTCTTACAAGCCATGTGTATTGCTATGGATACGCATAGAAGATGCGATTGACCTTTCTCCCTAGCCAGCAGAATTTTTTTTCATTAAAAATTGTACATAAAAGGTTTTTTGCTTTGTTGAAAATAATATATTATAGCAATTTTCAAAAGCAAAATGTTCTCTGACTTCAGTTTGGTGTAGAGCTCGCTGATATACCTCAAGTTTTCCATTCATTCGTTATCCAACCCTTTCTCTTAACTTTTCCTCAGCTCTATACACTTTGCAAGTCCTCTTAACTGTTAGAGGGTTTGTAATGATGAAATCATTCCATGTTGGAGCCACATCACTGCAGTACTTTTTGTTCCTACTTTTTTATGCTCCTACTTACCTCACTGAACAAGGATTCCTACTTGTCATTCATAACTACAAGTTACTGTTACTTCCTCCTCTTCATTCATTTAGTCAACTCGCTGCTCAACTCGCTGCTTCATGACCATATGTACTCTGCTATCCTCGTCTTCTTTTGTGCTCAAGCATCAAGGATTTCTCCAAAGAACGTGGCCTTCTCATTATGTGTCCATAGTATTTACGTTTTAATAGTAGTATCAACCCTTCTAGTGAACACACTCTGGCCTTATTATTGTGCTTTACATCATAAGATCACTCCCCTCCCCCCCACACACACACCACACACACACACTAAAAAAGGTGCCTGTGCAATAAAGTTCAGATTTTCATTTGGGCCTCAGACAGCATCAAAAATGTAAACCCCTCCAAAGATTAAAGATTTGTATCCAGTGGTCTGCTGACACTCCAGTTCATTCTTGCAGTTGAAGACATATCCTTTTACGCAAAGAAGTTAGGGGGAGGACAAAAAGTGGGCTTCTGGTAGCTGAAGGTGAAGCTTCTGCTAGTCAAGGACCAGGGATGCACATACAAATCATGGGAAGCCCTTGAAAAGCTTTGATGGGACCCCCAATGTTCACACTCCCTCCCCTTGCCTCTCCTTGGTGACCATCACAGCTTGGTCACAAAGAGCCATAAAACAAGTGTGGCCATTATGATCTTCACACCCATAAAGAGTGTAGCCACAAAAACACCTGATCTTGAGGATGGACTCCTGTATCAGTGGTAGGAAGGGTCAGTAATTGAGGCCCACCACAATTTTAGACCTCCTGCTGTCACAGGAGCTGCTCCCCTATAGTTACACCCCTGTCAGGGATGCACTTTCAACATCATAGCCACAGATTGCCATTGCCTTCACCTGACACCAGAATCCTCACCTCCTTTCTACCTTAAAGGGAATCTGAAGTGAAAATAAACTTATGATATAATGAAATGTATTTGTAGTACAGCTAAGAAATAGAACATTAGTAGTAAAGATATGAGTCTCATATTGTTTCCAGTACAGGAAGAGTTAAGAAACTTCAGTTATCTATGCAAAATAGCTTCCCTGAGCTCTCCGACTAATTTAGTCAGAGAGCAGTGCTATTTTCTGAAGCACCTATACATCAAAGAAACAGTGAAAGACAGCTTCAGATTGGATTTTACTGCAGGGAAGTTCAAAGGGTCATTAACTCTGCTCTGTTTCATAGTTTAAAATGCAGAGTATAGTTTGTAAACTGCAAATATTAGAGAATGATGCAAGGTTATAAAAAAGCTATATAACTGAAAATAAAAATATGAGACTCTTTTCTTTGCTACTAATGTTCTATTAATTATCCGTACTACACATACAGTTCATTATATCATGTTTATCATGTTTTTTTTCTGCTTCAGTGTCACTTTAAGGTATCTAGAATTGACCTGGGATCCTGAGGATAGCACTGTTATGAATAAACACTGCCCAGACATAGTGCTTTGCCATAGCAGAGTGACAGTCTATTGATATGGAAAGCAGAGTAGATATAACAGAGAAGTAAATGATGGGAGTGGTGAGAAGGAGAATAATGTGCTCTCTTGAGATGATCCGGCACACTGAATCTTTCGGCATTGCATCAGGGAAGCTGTATGCACACTACATTCTCGCCAGAGAAGCACACAACCAGCCGCCTCAGCCAAGTTTAATCTAACATGCGTACAAGTCTCTTTGTATAAACATGAAATAACTTACTTGTATACAGTAGGCTACAGTGGCCAGATGTCGGCATCCAGACATCCTAGGTAGGAGGTTCCGTTTTTTTTTTCCATTGAGGCCCGCCTCCCATGTGAGCAAGCATTGCATGGTTCGATCTTTGCCCCCGCACCCACCCCCTTCTTATAACTTACACTGCACTGTAATTTTACTGTTACAGCAAAGCAGTTTACAAAGTCTATGCACTGTAATTAGATTAATGTATAAGTGCAGTAAATACCACTTTACTATGGATGGTGCCATTTGTCTTATGTTCAGCAAAATGCATCACATTTCCTTCTTGGATTACTAGGCCTGAATTTTAATTATATGCAAACAACTGTTATTGCCGTGGCAGAGAAGGAGAATAAGCGGTCTGTAGACTTCAACAGTGGCACTGCTCCACTAACAGGCATAAAAAAAATGTAGCAGTGGCATAGAGGAGTGGAGAATAGAAAAGCAAATATTCCAGGCTTGTAAGCATATAACATACATCTTACGACAAAGCCAAATAAACACTGTAACCAGTGAAGGTGATTGGCTCAGTTTCAAGTTGCAAGCGATTGACCTGCAAACCCAGAATATTTTCCTTTGTTGGTGATGATCTGTGGTGAGACATGGTGATTATGAGAAAAAGTGATGGTGTGACTTACAGGGGTTGGACAAAATAATGGAAACACCTAACATTTTGGCATCATAATCTTGGAACATGTTTTAAAGGGACACTTAAGTAAAAAAAAAAATGAGTTTTACTCACCTGGGGCTTCCAATAGCCCCCTGCAGCTGTCCGTTGCCCTCGCCGTCTTCCTCCGATCCTCCTGGCCCCGCCGGCAGCCACTTCCTGTTTCGGTGACAGGAGCTGACAGGCTGGGGGCGCGAGTGATTCTTCGCGTTCCTGGCCACAATAGCGCCATCTATGCTGCTATAGCATATATCATATACCATATAGCAGCATAGAGGGTACTAATGTGTCTGGGAACGCGAAGAATCACTCGCGTCCCCAGCCTGTCAGCTCCTGTCACCGAAACAGGAAGTGGCTGCCGGCAGGGCCAGGAGGATCAGAGGGAGACGGCGAGGGCACCGGACAGCTGCAGGGGGCTATTGGAAGCCCTAGGTGAGCAAAACTCATTTTTTTTTGTTTGACTTAAGTGTCCCTTTAAGCAATCAAAACTTGACACATGTTAATTTTTTTTTCGTTTATTATTTTTGTTATTTGATATGTTTAATTAAAATAATTATTTTTTACAGATATTTAAACCAAAGTATAAAAATGGCAGATCTCTCAGACTTTCAAAGAGGCCAAATTGTTGGTGGTCGTTTGGCAGGCGCTACTGTAACAGAAACTGCCCGAATGCTTGGCAATTTAAGAGGTACCGTCCCAAAAGTAATGACTGCCTTTGAAAGAGAAGGAAAAACGTCCTCAGCAAAGCAGAGTTGTGGCCGAAAGTGGAAGTTGTCTGAGAGAGACCGTCGGACTCTAAATCGAATTGTTAGAAAAGCTCGCAAGACCACGGCTGCTAAAATCACTGCAGAGCTGAATGAACACCTACAAAACCCAGTTTCCACAAAAACTGTTCATCGGGAGCTGCATAAATCTGGATTCCATGGAAGAACTGCAATTAGAAAACCTCTTCTCTCAAAGACAAATGTTTCAAAGCTTTTAGAGGGGTGTAGAAACCACCAGAATTGGTCCCTCGAACAGTGGAAAAGTGTGATTTTCTCTGACGAATCATCGTTTACCTTATTTCCGACCTCCAACCGAGTGTACGTTTGGAGACAGCCGAAAGAAGCATTTTATCCAAACTGCCTTCTCCCAGCCGTGTTCTGTGATAATCTGGGGTGCTATTTCTTGGAAATCCGCCGGGCCAATGATTTCCCTTCATGGAAGAATTAACAGCTGAGACTATTTAGGAATTCTGTGCGACCAAGTGCATCCTATGGTTTAAAAACTGTTTCCGGAGAGGAATGCCATCTTTCAAGATGATAATGCCCCAATCCATACAGCTAGAATTGTTAAAGAATGGCACAAGGAACATTCTAATGAAGTTGAGCATCTCATCTGGCCACCACAATCCCCAGACCTAAACATTATTGAGCATTTGTGGTCGTTATTAGAGATTCAAGTAAGAAGTCGATTTCTGCCGCCATCATCTCTAAAAGAACTGGAGGGTGTTTTAACTGAAGAATGGGCTAAAATTCCTTTGGAAACAATTCACAATTTGTATGAATCAATACCTTGGAGAATTGAGGCTGTAATTCCCACAAAAGGTGGACCTTTATATATAATTTGTTGATTTTCAAGGTGTTTCCATTATTTTGTCCAACCCCTGTACTTCTCACTGTTAGAAAGTTGTGAGGGCTGATGGTTTTCGTACCTCGGCCAGGTCTATGTTTAGGTATCTGTGATGATTTTTGTACAGTGCTACAGTGCAGAGCCAGAGCCTGTACAATCATAGCTCCCAACAGTCTCTCTTTGGAAACCAAATCCCCTTGTCCCTCTTTCTTTTTCTTTATTCCTCTTTCAGGACTAATGTATGGATTTATGGAAATATATGTACTGTATTTTTCAACTGAAAAATGTGTTTAGCTGACTCCAGACTTTATTCCCATCATTTAAATCGATATATTTATTATTTTCAAATGTTAAAATGAAGGCAAACTACTGTTGATAGTAGAGAGGACAAGTTTGGTTTGATTGATAAGACTACATCTTTTAGTTCTGAATTCTTTGTGATATTGCATGACAAGGGGTGTGGTGGAATCATGGTTAGAGGTGTGGCAGGGGCATGTCTTAAAGAGAACCCGAGGCGGGGTTCTTACATCGCAATCCCCATACAGAGGCTGGGTCTGCCTATAGACCTCAGCCTCTGTTGCTATATAGCTGCCTCCAAAGCCCCCCCTGCGCGCTGTGAGACCCCATAAATCACAGCCGCGCTGGCGACTTGCAGCGTGTCGCAGCGCGCTGTGTTTACCTCACTAATGCCAGTCTCGCCGTTCCCCCGCCTCCTGAATCGCTCTGGTCCCCGCCCACGTCCCTTCCCTCGCCGCTGATTGGAGGGAAAGGACGCGGGTGGGGACTGGAGCGATTCAGGAGGCAGGAAAGAGTGGAGACTGACATTAGTGAGGTAAACAGCGCGCTGCGACACGCTGCATGTCGCCAGCGCGACTGTGATTTATGGGGTCTCACAGCGCGCAGGGGGGGGGGGCTTTGGAGGCAGCTATATAGCAACAGAGGCTGGGCTCTATAGGCAGACCCAGCCTCTGTATGGGGATTGCGATGTAAGAACCCCGCCTCGGGTACTCTTTAAAGTGTTTTTCTTTTTTTTTATCTCAAAATGTTGGGCGTTATATGTACAATGGTGTCTTGCTGCACTCTTTAGAGAATCCGCTTAAGGTTGCCACTAACAATCTAATTTCTAGCAAAATCATTCGAGCGATCAGAAAATTCTGATCAGAAGTGAAGTCGTTCACTACACTATCAACGAACCAATCTTTGCTTCCTATCTATTACAACCAACAAGAAAAAACAGATTTTGGTTTGACGAAAATCCAATCATTCATAATCGATTGTGCCCATCAACTGAGATCATTTACAACCAATCCGATCAGAATTTCTGATGGCTCAAACGATTTTCCGCTAGAAATTGGATTGGTCACCTTTAGGTCTAAATTAGTGCATTTGGAATAGTTTACTGTCATAGAAATACTTTTTTTTTTTTTTTTTTTTTTTTTTTTTTTACTGAAAAAAGCCTTATTTGAAACCTATTGAAATCACCAGAGGGTTATGTGCTTGATAGGAAACACATGCCAAACATGTGCATTTCTAGTGTTGTGTCATGATTGTTTATCAACCAAACATGCATGAACAGACTAACAACAAAAGGATTTGAAAGTTACACGATTGCTGGTGAGAAGTATCCCCAGTTATTTCTCACTGCAGATGTTTGTAAGAAGCACTGCTGGGTTAGACATAATTGTCATGATCTGTGTGCATTGCATTGAGCTTGAGGTCTAATCGTAGTTTGTTTGAAGAGCTGCCACATAGAGTCATACACTTGTGAAATCCCATGCAGCTTTCTTATGGCATCATTTCACAGCTCCCTTGTTCCTAGGCGAGCTGACAGTGAGATAAAGTAGCAGCCTCACCGTCTGTTCCATTCCCCAGTCTCCACTGTTTTGTACAAGGTGAAGCAAAGCTTGCAAGGTTCATGCTGATTCCTCAAAGTCTTGTCGTGAGCTGGCATAGCGAATGACACTTGTGTCCCTGAACACTGTGCCTCTTACAAAGCTAGCTTCCCCTTCATTGCTAGATGAAATTCTATTAATAGACTCACACTATTATGCTTGGTAAAATTCATCATTCAGATTCTAGTAACAGCAGTATTCATTAAGCATGTTAATTTAAACCACTTCGGTATTTGTCGGTATCTGTCTCACTTTGTGTGTTGCAGTGAGTATTTATTTTCCCCGCTCTTTTACAGGAAATAACCACATGTTCAGCAGATTATTACAAATGGACTCAGTATCTTTTTGTCAAGATGTATGAAGCAGGACTTGCGTATCAAAAAGAGGTAAGTAACATTTAACTACGATTTCAACGTCTAGTTAAACAACGATCCAATGACTAATACAGTATAGCTCAGGGGTAGGGAACCTATGGCTCGGGAGCCAGATGTGGCTCTTTTGATGGCTACATCTGGCTCACAATTAGGGGTTGGTTCACTAAGCTACACTGCTCAAGCAGCACAGCTTAGTGTGGCAGCGCAAGTAACATTTTCTAAGTAGGTTTCACTACTGCTGTAGCATGCACTACTAACTTACTCGCATTACCCCCAAAACTAACGGCTGCTTCAATTGTCCCACTCTGGACCCTGTCAGGTCCAGTGACTTTGTAAGAAGAGATCCCCGCACTTTGATTGGCCCAATAGGCTGCCTGTCACGTGACAAGCAGCCTATTGGGCCAAAGTGCTGGGACCTCGTCCTACAAAGTGAATCAACCACCAAGTCAGCTAGCTAATTGTAGAAGCTGTTAGTCGGTATTTCTCCTGTCTGGCTTTCGGGGGAAATTGCTGATGCAGCTGAAACCTAAGAGAAGCTGAAGACGTGTCTGACACTTCTGCTGCACGGCGGATCAACTGTATACACATCACCATGAGAACAGGGACGTGAGTCCTCTGCTGCGCATGCGCACTGTCCCAGTTTGAAACATACTGTATGGCTCTCACGGAATTACATTTTAAAATATGTGGCGTTTATGGCTCTCTCAGGCAAAAAGGTTCCTGACCCCTGGTATAGCTGATCAAATAGGACTGTTTCAAAAACGAGCTCTAGATTGAAAGCCAGCATTCTGCGCCTGCGAACTCGGGCGTAACCCATGGATACAGCTTCTTGGGCCTTTATTAGGTAGGATTATAGAAATTGGAATGTTGCAATCATTACCACTGCACATCTAAAGGCAGTGTTGCCAACTGTTCGTATATTTATGGCCTATCTATAAATAAGGGGTTAATTTTGGCTTGTCCATGACGTCTGTTTGATTTGCGGCAATCTCCAGAAATGTACTCCAACAAGCTCTGTGCCCCCCCCCCCCCCCCTCACCTCAGGCTCTCCCCTCTGCGCTCCCCTCCAGCATCAACACGATTGTGTATGCAGGCGGCGGGGCAGCGGCAGATACATACCTTCGACCAGCGTAGACGTTTCTCCCTCTAGTGTCTGACGCGACGTCCTGTTCATACAGGAAGTCGCATCAGAAGCTAGAGAGGAACATCCATGCTGGAGCGCACGAGACATATTTATCTGCCGCTGCCCCGCCGTCTGCATACACAATCATATTGATGCTGGAGGGAAGCGCAGAGAGGAGAGCCCGAGGTAAGGGGGGAGGAAACCGCACCCCCTCCCCACTGAAGTGCAGCATGGCTTTCCCCTCATGCTGCGACCCCTCCAGCCCCCTAAAACGGGGGCTCGCTCAGTATTTCTGCAGGGGGGCCCGGTGGCACCTAGTTACGCCCCTGGCGAATATGTTTACTGTGTAAATTAGGACCTTCCGAGTATTTAAACTACGCAACACATGCGTCATCACGCAGCACGTTCTGATGAAGCCCCAAGTAGGCGGAGGCGAAATGCATTAACGTAAGCCGTTGTTGGTGTGCGGCCTGTACTGTCGGAAAACACTGGGTAGATCCTCACATGGCGGTGTCGGAGACACCGAGACCTACTGTCTGAGCACCTGGATTGGCATTAAAAGTGGGCAGCAAGTCTGCTGTGCGGAAGTTTGAGCCTTTGTGGCGGGGCCGTGTCATCTGGATGACGTTTGCCTTATATAGCACTTTGTCCTCTGAAAATCGCTCTAAGTCACTGCCGCAATTAGCAGGCCTAAGAAGGGTAAACTAGCCCAGGAGGATAAACGTTGGATGGAAGTCTCCTTAGGGCCGCTTCCACTAGAGCGAATCTGCATGCGTTTTCTGCATGCAGATTTGCATAGACAATACAAGTGGATGGGACTGTTTCCACTTGTCAGGATTTCTGAGTGTTTTTCTGTGCCGAAAAAATCTGCACGGCAGAGCCATCAGAATTCGCATACCACATACTATTATTTGATTCGCATACAATTTTAGTAGGAAATTTGCATACGGTTTTGGTATGCAAATTATCATGCGAATTCACATACGATTTCATAGAAACAATGGAAAAGCACTCAGGCAATGCCATGGTTAAATTCCCATACATAGTCATCCATGCGAAATCGTATGCGAATTCGCATGAAAATTCGCATACAACCGCATGCGAAATTCGCATCTGTATGCAAATTTTTTCCGCGGCGATTCCCACCGCACAATTGGAAATGGGCCCTAACTTTATGGCTGAGTTACTCGTGGTTTGAGATCATCCAGAAGGACATTAATTTGGCTCAGGTTGTATGCTTTTTTTCATAATAGGGCATTTATTACTACCACCAGTGACATTGCTCTTTGGATTTCTGGGATTTTCCAACTACTGTGAAAAGAACTGTTTTTTGTATTTTTGATGAGAGATGGATTATTTATCTCCCCCTTTTTTGATACAACAGTCTTTTTGTAGGATTACTGGACTAACTATAGATACAATACAGGTATTGTGTGTGGACACATCAAGTATATTTTTTGAGGTTTTGTTCCAGTATGCATCTAGGTTGGTTTGTTTGTGAAGAATTAACTGCTCCCATGACATTAAACTTACAGTATGGTGGCCACTAATGATCCAATCTTTTTCATCCAATCTTACCAAATCTATGTAGTGTAAGGGTAAATTGAGTGAATATTCTGAATGGATAATTCAGGCAGTTACCTTATATTACATAAAAATGGTAAGATTGGTTGAAAAAGGTTGGATCATTAATGGCCACCATAATGTCATTATCCCAGGGTTAGAATCTATTAACCCTTCGCACTCTCGCATGCAAATGTTCAAACAAATGCATTCACAGATTCACTCATCCAGGCACAACTGTTATCCCTACAGCTAAGTTAAAAGCCGGGGTCTTAGTTCACAGAAGAATGCATTCTCATGCTTGGTCACCTATACTGCGCAGAAGTACCTAGGTAAACATAGGCGTCCTAACTCTGGCCCTGTAACATGCATAGTGCAGACATGCAAACACATTCATTGCATCAAACCTATCAATGGATTAGGAGCACACATCCTGACGTCCTCTCCTGGGACAGACAGTGCATCTTACCAATCGCACAAGGGAGCTAACGTTATGTGTCCATGTGAACCATGCACATACACCAGCATAAGCTGTGTGCATGCTGACAAACACATACAGGGGAAGGAGGGAGTGCACCGAATTAGACCCTAGCCACAGGGGTCAGTAACAAGAAAAAAATACATATATCCAGGCACATCGCCTCTAGTTAGGACATTAAATAAGTTTTCTAGCCACACCCCCTTCAGCACCTCCCTTTCCTTAATAACTTATTTAATGTCCTGACTAGAGGCGATGTGCCTGGATATATGTAATTTTTTCTTATCCCAGGGTTAGGTGGGGTTGTATGTTCCTTTTGTGTATTGAGAGGTATGCAACGACACCTCTATTTTAAGGGGCTCTGTTCATTTTGATTAAACAGCAAAGCATATTTTTGCAATAAATTTTAGCTCTTTTGAGTGCAGCTATACTGGTTTTGTTCTTTCTTTTTGATATGCTTCCAATGTGCACTCTGCACAGGGCAGACCGCACATAGTATATAACCCACATAATATTTAACCCCCATAGTATATAACCCACAGATAAGCAGACTCCCCCACTTTTAGTCACCAACCAATGTACTGTGAGTGGCCAACCGGTTATGAATTGCACTACCCAAATAGGAGCGACTCCAGTGTTTGGCTAAGTCCCCCACTTTTAGGCCCAACATTTGGGTGCAAAAAAGTTTGCTTATCCGCAGTAATATATGGCACTTCATGAATAAGGGCAAGTTTAATTAATTGTGTTCACACAACAGCCGCGCCAGTTATCCGTGTTTTCTCTTGCAATCCAAAGCCCTTAAAAATAAGAAGCTGGGCGGAGCTTGGAGGACGCATGCTGTACTACCACTAACTGTGAGAGGTGACCGGAGCTGGCGGCGATGTGGTATTGTGATATGCTATATTGCAAGATTTTTTTATGTACGCAGTTTTAACTTGGGGGCCATTGGGAGCCTATTAAAGCGGTTTTATGCTATGAGAGACTTCTTGATGTTTTTAAGGTTTTACAAACCGGATGTTTTATGATATGCAATACTGCCAAGAATTTCTCTGGTGAGCAGGGAAAGCAAGGGGGGTGTGTGATCCCCATTCAATCCCGGTGATAGCCATTTATTCCCTCACGCAGTGTGTGTTTATGCACAAGGGTGTCACTGATGAGGCAATACTCACTATGGGCTGGTGCACACCAAAACCCGCTAGCAGATCCGCAAAACGCTAGCAGATTTTTAAACGCTTTTTTTTATTTTTATGAGGCGTTTTGCTAGCGTTTTGCGGATTGCTGCTGCGGTTTTCAGTATAGTAGATTTCATATATTGTTACAGTAAAGCTGTTACTGAACAGCTTCTGTAACAAAAACGCCTGCAAAACCGCTCTGAACAGGCGTTTTTCAGAGCGGTTTGCGTTTTTCCTATACTTAACATTGGGGCAGAAACGCATCCGAAATCCAAAAAATGCCTCACCCAGGCATTTTTCGTTTCTGCAAAACGCCTGCCGCTCTGGTGTGCACCACCCCATTGAGATACATTGACCAAGCAGATCCGCAGCCGCAAGCGGATCTGAAAACGCGGAAAAAGCCGCTCTGTGTGCACCAGCCCTATGAGAAGGATTGGGCCGTTGTGTTCTTATTTTTAAGGGCTTTGGATTGCAAGAGAAAACATGGATAACTGGCGCGGCTATTGTGTGAACATTGTATCGTGACTGGGACTTGTCTCTGTGTATAGTCAGCAGCCTAACGAGAGAGTGAGGACTGAGCGCAACATCACGGTGAAAAAGTTTAATTAATTGGCATGATGCACTTCAGGTGCTTCCTTGTTTGTAGGCTTGTACTTTTCATCAGTATAATGGGCTCTATTCTCAATGAGTTACCGCATGAGTTAAATTAGGTAGTGATAAACACCGACCAAAATATCTCCATTTTGAAATTCGCTATTTTTTTTACCTCATGTGGTAATAGTGAGGTGAAAGTGTGGTAATTACCTCAAAATTTATCTCCAATTTGAGATTCACAATTGAAAAGTTGGTGTTAAGTAAGGATTTTTTTATCACCTACAAATGGTAGGTGATAATTATCACTTCTCTGCTTTTGGCTTTCAGGATGGAGCCTTTTGAGCTTTGTTTGCTCGAGTTTATGTCAATTTTACATAGAAGGCAGAAAAGACGAGTGTGTCTAATTTCAAGGCGCACTTTCAGACCTTGTACAGTCTTTTAGATGATTTAATAGATGCCGAGGAGGAAATTCTTCTCTGCTCTAAAAGATAAGCAACAACATAATTACCTTTAAAGAAAAACATTTCTTTGTTACAGCTGATACAAATCCAGCAAAATATCTCCAGTGTATGCACTTCCTGCTTTCATGGAAGCAGACATAGGGTTAACATACTGTGTTTACACATTAGCTGCTCTGCCGTGGCAGCCAGCTGGCACAGCTGAGAGCTAAAATTACAGTTGTGATTATTCACAGATGAGGGGGAATTAGACAGGCTAAATTATATACATACAGGGTGCATTTCTATATGTTTTCCTTCTGTCCTGTGCAAGAGTTGAGGTCCCACTTTAAATGTGACAGGCTTTCCTAGGTGGTCTCTGTGTAATGGGTGGCAAGTATATGGGCTGCCCTACAGTGGTCAAAAAAGCTTTATTTCCTGACATATTACTGACAGTTTTATCACCTGTTTTACCACACTTTTATCAAACATTTATCACACTTGGTACATTTTTAGTAAATACTCACTTTTTTCACTATTTTTAGTGAATTATCACTGGAGGTAATTTTTCACCCAAAAAAGTTACCGCACATGGTTTTGTGAATAGAGCCCAATGTAGTTATAATGTACCAGGGTTTCAGGGGAGTCTGGTAAAAGGCTGTAATTTAGTTGAGGTTTAGTTGTTTAATTGTTTACAACAATGGAAATTGACAAACTACATTAAAGGGCAACTGTTAGGCAAGAAATGCAACATTAAATCTCTATTCCGCACTGTTAAATAGTTAAGAAGGTTGCTGAAAAGGCAATACTAAAGTTGAAAATAATTCTTACTTTTTTGTAGGCTGAATAATAATCTTCATGTTCCCCAGCTCCTTAAGCGTACGCAGGCCTCAAAAGAGAAGTTGCAGTACATGCTTGGAGGTTTTTTTTCTCTCTATTTCGCTCCTTGTTCCTCCCCTTAATTTCCCTATTCCGCCCTAATTCACTACTGCAGCCTGATTGGCTGCTTCCTCTGTCTCTCCTGGTTTCCCCACCCACGCCTCTGTTCCCCTCTCCCCCCTGACGTCATTTGTAGCTGCTGGAAGAGTGGAAAGAGGGCGCATAGGGTTTGCATGCATGGACAGTAAATTGAAAAGCCGGAGCATGAATTTACTTTTATACCGTTACCCCTCCTGACTCCTGATACTGCCCGCTCTCTCCCTTCCCTCAGAGAACCGCAGCAGCCTGTATACTTTCTGTATACGGCTGTCATTGTCACTGGGCATCGCTCACACTCTCATCACTGTGAGCCACCACGTGGTCTGCAGCTCTCTGTCTGCAGAGCAGTGAGTGATGTGGGCTGTAAAGAGATGTGAGCAGGGCAATATATCACTGACTGTCAGACATCTGAGGACAGGCAGAGAGACCAGCGGTCACAGTCACGCAGCTGTAGGAGAACAAAAGCTCTGCACACATGTCATTATGAAACAAATCACACTGACCTGTAAGTAAACTAAACAAACTACCATTTCCTACCTAATAAAAGCCCTGTGTCGCAGCGTCCAGTAATTTAGCAGCGTCCCTGGTAATTTGTTACTGTGCATGTGCGCAGTAACGTACAGCTGGAGGGACCAGGGAGGGAGTTTGGTGGGCGGGCAGTTGAAGCCGGCGCACATGGTGGGTGCGCGCGCATGCGCAGTGACTGGCGGCGGCGGCATTAAAAAGAAGACCTAGAGCCCGTTTTTAAATGGGCTTGGGTCTACTAGTATGGAAGATAAGTGGACTTGCCAGCTCCAGCTGGGAGCTTTGTCTCAGCCTGCCTGATTTATTGCCCATTCCCTGTCACTCCACTGTGACATGTTAGATCTTTCTTTTCCTCCTCCACTCTTTTTACTTTCTACAGAGCTTGGTGGGAGTGTCTGAGGGCTGGGAGTTGGGAGGGCTAATGCACACTAAATCAGGAGGAAGAAGGGTAAAGAGGAAATTACATCACAATTGGCTTCAGACACAGAAAGTCAAAGATGGAAACTGTCAGGAACATAAATCTCTTTATATACTATATAAAATCACTGAAATAAAAATATGGACAGTGCAATGCATATGTTATGTAAGCACAGCCTGTATTTATCTGCTGATATGTGTTTTTTTCTCTGAGACCCTATACCTAACAGCTCCTCTTTAACAGTCATTTGCTAACCATCTGCTATGCATGTGAACTTTGTTTATGGGAGTCCACAAGTTGCATACATGGGAAAAGGGCAATGGAAAATTTAGGCTCCATATTTAGCTGCTAGAAGAATATCGACAATACTGCTGATATTCTACTAATGCTTTACATAACCTTCCTCTCAAACTAATCCTCCCTCTATCGACTCCTAGCACGAACCGTCCTCCTAGCTACTCCTAAAACGAATCCTCCTGCTGCTGTATGCCGACCACTGCCTATCCCTTCCTGCACATAATCCCCTACCAGTTATAAGTCTGGCGCCCAAATTATATACTGGCCACTGCTATTGCTGCAATTAACATTGCTGTCCATGGAGGGCACCCAAATTATCAAGTGTGGCGTACCAGGCATTAAAGTGTCCATTCAATATATGACACCAACCTGATTTGACAAACATTCGTATACTCACCAATAAGTGATCTTTTATCATCCTGCATGCAATATTTTTTACTTTGTATATTTCACAACCATATACACTTGATGGTGCAACAGATATAAAGTGGGTGTGTAGTTCTGCTGTATCTGCTTCTTTTGTCCACTCAACAGCATGTTTGTTTAATATCCAGGTCAAACACCCAAATTGACAGTTATGGTGCATATACAGTAAAAGCTCATGGAAAAGCATGTTGATCAAGTTATAGAATTGTAAGACTCTGATTTGTTGGTCACAATCATGTGTTAAAGAAGGAAATGACTGTACCACATTCTTACTTGTCCATGGGTTCTCATACAAGTAAGCTTCACTACTAACCTTTGATTGATTGGGGTTTTTGCATCTCAAAATAAATGTTGAAAATTCAATCTATTTATGTATGGCCATCTTAAAATAGATCAATAAATTTTAAATGCAAGTATATTTTTCGGTATGTTCAGTATTTCACATGCATTACGCTAGTAACGTATTAAAAAACACTCTAGACTATTTTGTGAAGCAAAGTGTGGTATGAAAATGGGTACCGCAGTATCAAATTGAAACACTATCACTGAAAGTTATATTATATAACAAAACAAGCTTCATTGCCGAATATACCAGTTCTGTCTTACTGGAGAGTTGTGACAATCATGGTTCGGTTTTCCCATGAACAGTTTGTCTATGTTCCAAAACGGAATTTTGCTGGCCAGCTTTGAACACTTAGATGAATCATAGCAATTTTCATCCTTTTGCTGGCGTTCTGATTGAATGAGCCCAGGAGAACATTTGTTCCTCTCTCTGTTATTATTGTATTTGGTCGCTGGCTGCTCATCAGAGCTCTGTGTTCTTTTTACAGTTAATTAAAGGACTTTTTGTAGTTTTGATGTGCATTTTAGTTGTCCACCTTCTGCCATGACTTGTTTTGGGATCTGTTTGAGGTTTAAAAAGCTTGTGACAGCCAAAGCAGGTTGCTACTGTGGAAAACCCAGATAACTGAAATAAGGATTATCGGCATAAATCATGTGTGACAAATATAAATATGCAGTTACTAGATATCACCCATTATTTTAAATATAGCTCTAGTCAAAGAAAATTTACAATACAGTCATGCAAAGTGCTATCCATGCAGAAAAATCTAACCAATACAATGTTGTTATGGAATCTATGGCTCTCGGCAGTGGCAGACACAGCCAACAAGTGGGCTCATGTACAGAACTAATGTAACAGGCCCCTAACTACACATACCATGGCAGAAAAAGTTGGCATGGTTACAACGATGTAGGTGGGGCCAAATAATTTCCATAAATAAAATTACATTAACCCAGAGACTGATTTGTACTCTTCACCATCCAAGGCCCCTCTTCACCAACCATCCGAAACGTCTAAATCTAGCCAGTATGTGCTCACAGTGTACATTGTGGGCTGTGGTCATTATATTTTCCTTCCACATCTCAAGTAGTCACATGGCTGCAAAAAAAAGGATCAAGTAGTCACATGCCTCTACATACAGAAATCTAGTAGTCCGGTACCTCTAGATAAAAAATGTAAGTAGTCACCTCTCCACATAAAAGAATCAAGTACTCACATGCCTCCAGATAAAATAATTAGTGACATGAATTCAGATAAAATAATTAAATAGGCACTTGCATCCACACAAAATAATAAAGTAACCAAGTGCCTTTAAGTATTAATATCAAGATAAAATAATTAAGTAGCCATGTTGCCAAGATAAAATAATTAAAGAGGAGCTGTCAGCCATACTATCTCAGAAAAAAAACAACACATATGTAAGTAGGTAAGCAGGTAAATAGTGATATTTCTATAGTAAAAAAAAGATAAAATCCTTCGGATTCTCCATTTTAACTTTGTCTATCTTGAAGCCAATCCTGATGTCATTTCCTCCCTTTCTCTCCTCTGCCTGATTGTGTATGCATTGCCTGCCCCCCTCCCAGTCTTCAGGCACTCCCCAGCTCTGCAATAAAAAGTGCATTGTCTCAGCATGAGAAATATTGGCCAATCAGAGAGAAACAGAGGTGTGCGAGGGGAAAACAGGAGGGAAAGAGGCTTCAGCCAATCAGACTGTATTAGTTAAGTCTGAGGGGATATAAAGAAGCAAAAAAAGACAACCCAGCATGCCCAGCAACGTCCTTTGTACAGCAATGTACCGAATAAGAGTCAGGTAAACGGGAATGATCATTTATCAACAAGAAAAATAATAGTGATTTTTAACTTTTGGATTTCCTGTTTAGCATCCTTACTACTTGTTTACCAGATAAAAAATAAGAAAATTGATGTTATACCTGACAGTTACACTTTAAAGAGGAACCACCAATGTGAAGCTGATGGTAGGCTTGTCAGGGAAAACCCAGGTCTTAGAGGGGAAAAAGTCCTGCTGCCAATGGAAATCCAGCTTAAAAGGTGAAAACCCTCCCACAGTGTAGGCTTAATTAAAATTTGGTCTAATGATGCACAGCCTTGTGGGTAATAATCTCACATGCAGCACTCGTAGCTCCTCCAAATTTTAACCCCCCCCCCCCCAAAAAAAAAACAACGCCCCACTGGTTCACAAGATAGCTTTGATATACCATCTCAGGTCCCAGGATATCTCAGGACCCAGGTAGTTGGAGTGCATATGAGCGCTGAGATATCAAGCCTTTAACCACTTTACCACTGAGTGCTTTTCCCCCCTTGAGCACCAGAGCAATTTTTACCTTTCAGTGCTACTCCCTTTCATTCCCCAATAACTTTATCAGTATTCAGTACAACAAAATGATTTATATCTTGTTTTTTTTTTTGCCGCCAATTAGGCTTTCTTTGCATGGTACATTATGCTGAGAATTAGCCAGAATCTGATCTGGTTTGCATGTATTCATATATTGTCTTATTGCTGTATGTCACCCCTAAATATTGTCTGTACCCTTAACTAATGTACAGCGCTACGTAATATGTTGGCGCTTTATAAATACAATAAATAAATAATAAATGAAATAATTTTATTCTAAATGCATTCTAAGGGGAATAAGAAAAATTGGAAAAAAAAAATATTTATGTATCATTGTAGTTTTAAAATAAATTCTACTGTTGATAAAACAGCAACGTTTAAAAAATTTCCCTAGTACAATGTATGGTGCCAATATTTTATTTGGAAATAAAAGTGCATTTTTTCAGTTTTGCATTCATCACTAATTAAAAACCCATATTTTCAAAACTAACAGTAATATACCCTCTTGACATACATATTAAAAAGTTCAGTCCCTAAGGTAATTGTTCATATATTTTTTTTATATTCTCTTTTTTTTTTATTCAAAAGATTTATTTGATAATTATATTTATTTGGTAATTATATGAGAGAGTTGGAGGTAAGCAGTTAGTTTTAAAAGTATTTGTAGGTCTTTTTATTAAAATACATGTACAGTATATAGGTGTAAATTTACTATTTAGCCACAAGATTTTCCTGTTAGCACACTATTAGTACAGAAACAGGAAATAATGCGTGCAACTTTTTTTTTTTTTTCAATAAACGTGGCTTCTCATTGAAGCCTGCGATCATTGACACGGCAGCTTAGATCGATGAATGGGAACTGCGTTTCCATTCACTGATCTCCCTACTAATGGGTGGCGACTTTAAAAAGCGTGGGAGCACATGAGTGAGCGGGAGCGTGGGCAGTGGCAGTCGTAGCGGAGATGCGTATATCTGCGTCCCAAATACTGAGATGAAATCTGCCAGGGTTCAGATATACTGTATGCAACAAGTGGTTAATATTAGTAGCGTAGTATAATAGGAGGACATAGGAGGATCAGACACAGCATTGGCATGGCAACCTTGTGGAGAGCAGAGAAATAGCAGCACAGGATCAGACACAGCACTGACATAAAGTCGTGGGTGAAATTGATGGCACTCCAGCATTGCAGTAACACATTGCAGTAATGCAGTAACACATGTTTTGCTATACACATGTTTATTCCCTTTGTGTGTATTGGAACAAAACAAAAAAGGGAGGAAAACAAGCAAATAGGACATGTTACATAAAGCTCCAAAAATGGGCTGGACAAAATAATTGTCGCAGTTTGAAAATTGTGGATAAATAAGATTTCAAGCATGTGATGCTTCTTTAAAATCACCTGGTGCAAGTAACAGGCGTGAGCAATTTAAAAATCTCACCTGAAAGCAGATAAAAAAGAGAGAAGTTTACTTAAGTCCCATACACACTTCGAATTTTTTTAAATCACGGGTCGTTTGGACGTCCAGTCGTTCAGACGCCAAATCGGGCGTGTGTACAGTACGTCGTTCAGCTGATATCAAGACCAGTCTTATCAGCTGAACGATGGACTGTACACACGCCCGATTTGGCGTCCGAACGACTGAATGACGGGACGTCCAATCCGACATGTGTATGGGCCTTTAGTCTTTAGCATTGTGAGTCTGTGTGTGCAACACTAAGTAGAAAGAGGAGGATAAAACTTTCTGATGAATAGAAAACCAAAATTATGGAAAAATATCAACAATCGCAAGGCTACAAGTCCATCTACAGTTATCTAGATTTTCCTTTGTCCACAGTGTGCAACGTTATCAAGAAGTTTACAACCTAGGTCACTGTAGCTAATCTCCCTGATCGTGGACGGAAGATAAAAATTGATAAAAGGTTACAATACAGGATAGTCTGGACGGTGGATAAGCAGTCCCAAACAAGTTCCACAGAATTTCAAGCTGTCCTGCAGGCTCAGGGAGCATCACTGTCAGCTTGAACTATCCGTCGACATTTAAATGAAATTAAATATGATGGCTGGAGACCCAGGAGGACCTCACTGCTGACACACAGACACAAAAAAAGCAAGAATACAGTTAGCCAGAATGTACTTGAGTAAGCCAAATTCTTTCCGGGAAAAGTCTTGTGGACAGATGAGACCAAGATAGAGCTTTTTGTTAAAGTACATCATTCTATTGTTTACTGAAAATGGAATGATGCCTTCAAAGAAAAGAACACCGTACCTACAGTGAAATCTGGTGGAGGTTCAATGATGTTTTGGGGTTGTTTTGCTGCCTCTGGCACTGGTGCCTTAAATGTGTGCACGGCATCATGAAATCTGAGGATTACCAAAGTATTTTGGGTCACACTGTAGAGCCCAGTGTCAGAAAGCTGGGTTTGCGTCTGAGATCTTGGGTCTTCCAGCAGGACAATGACCCCAAAATTTGTCAAAAAGCACCCAGAAATGGATGGCAACAAATCACTAAAGAGTTCTGCAGTGGCCAGCAATGAGTCCAGATCTAAATCCCATTAAACACCTGTGGAGAGTTCTTAAAATTGCTGTTGGGAAAAGGCTCCCTTCCAATAAGAGAGACCTGGTGCAGTTTGCAAAGGGAGAGTGGTTCAAAATTTCGGGTGAGAGGCGTAACAAGCGTATTGATGGTTATAGGAAGCGACTGATTTCAGTTTTTTTTTCCAAAGGGTGTGAAACAAAATATTAAGTTAAAGGGATACTTAAGTCTCCTAAAAAAAGACTTTTAACCACTTCACCACTGAGGGGTTTTACCCCTTGAACACCAGAACAATTTTCACCTTTCAGCGCTCCATCCATTCATTCGTCTATAACTTTATTATTACTTATCGCAATGAAATGAACTATATCTTGTTTTTTCGCCACCAATTAGGCTTTCTTTAGGTGGGACATTATGCCAAGAATTATTTTATTCTTAATGTGTTTTAATGGGAAAATGGGAAAAAATATTATTTTTCAGTTTTCGGCCATTATAGTTTTTAAATAATGCATGCTACTGTAATTAAAACCCATGAAATGTATTTGCCCATTTGTCCCGGTTATAAAACCGTTTAAATTATGTCCCTATCACAATGTTTGACGCCAATATTTTATTTGGAAATAAAGGTGCATTTTTTTCAGTTTTGCGTCCATCCCTAATTACAAGCCCGTAGTTTATAAAGTAACAGTGTTATACCCTCTTGACATAAATATTTAAAAAGTTCAGTCCCTAAGGTAACTATTTTGTTTATTTTTTTATTGTATTTTTTTTTTTTTTTTTTTTAAATAACAAAAAAAAAAAATGTAGTAGGAGGCTGGGAGAATCACAATGATCGCGCTGTTTCTAATAGAAGCAGCGGATCATTGCGGGGGCTTAGATCAACGAACGGGAATGGATTTTCCCGTTCATTGATCTCCGGGCGAGCGGGCGGCGGCGTGCACGAGCGGCGGGAGCGCGGACAGCGGTGGTAGCGCGGAAGGTACGGATTTCTCCGTCCCTGGGGGTTAAAGGATGGAAAAAGAGACGGAGAAATTCGTACCGCCGGGGGTAAAGTGGTTAATTACCTGGGGCTTCTACCAGCCCACTGCAGCCATCCTGTGCCCGCGCAGCAACTCACCGAAGCTCTGGTCCCTCACCGCGGGTTAGTTTCGTTTTCGCCAACTGGGAGTTGGCGACCACTGTGCTTACGCAGTCCTGGCAACGCGTATCCTTGCTCGTGTTGCCGTCCGCAATAGCTTCCTGCGCAGGACGCTATTGCAGACGGGAACCTGAACAAGGATACGTGTGCATAAGGATAAGGGTGCAAATAATTTTGTCCAGCCCATTTTTGGCGTTTTGTGTGACATGTCCAATTTGCTTTTTTTTCCTTCTTTTTTTTTATTTTGTTCCAATGCACACAAAGGGAATAAACAGGTGTATAGCAAAATTTGTCTACTGCAATACTTTTCTGTGAGAAATACTTGATTTTCTGTACAAATTTCTGGGGTACCAACATGGCAATGATTGTAGCAGCCTAGTGGGGCGCAAAGAAATGGCAGAAAATAACACAGTGTGAAAAGCAGTCTGTTTCATACTTAAAATTGTGGCAAATTATTGCTGCAATTGCACTTGCACTTGCACTTGCCCCTTCACCATGGATGCACCAGGTTTAGTATATATTTCTTTCCCCTGGTTTTTGTCCTCTAAACCTAGTGTCACGGTCAGTAACCTGGGCGAGTGCAGCGGCTGGCACAGACGGATGTCCGTGGGCGTCCGAAGGCTCGTCATCGGGCTGCCACTGTTGTTGGTCCAGTGGTGGGTGTTCGCGGGCGCCGTGCATGCACGCTTAAACTGTTGCGCCGGAAGGTGTAGTGGTGGGCGTGCCGTACACGCGCACGACATCAGTTCCGCTTGTTGGTACACATGCGCGTGCGCATGCGTACGTCATTACGCATAACGTCACTTAACGCGCCAAACGGCCTATCTAAGCTTGCCGAGGGATTAGCTCAGTGCTGTAGTATTGCCGTGACCTGACGTTTGCCTATCTGTTTCTTGTTCTGTTAATGCTGACCCTGGCCCGTCTGATTACCTGCTCCGGCTTTGACCTCTGCTACGTCCGACTACCCGCTCTGTTGCCGACCTCTGCCTGCGTGACTACCCGCTCTGTTGCCGACCTCTGCCTGTCTGAGAATCCGCTCTGTTACCGACCTCTACCTGTCTGAGAACCCGCTCTGTTTTCGACCTGCTATCCAAGTGAACCAAGAGATCAACCAGTGAATCATCTGTCATCATGCCTTGTGAATGGGTCATTGCAGTACCAGACCCGTCTCGTAGGAGTCCCCAGTTCCTACCAGACCACACTGTTGGATCTGCGAGCACTCCTGCCCCTTGTTCACCGGAGATTCCAGTTTCCAGTCTGAAAAGTACGGAAACCATAATTCCTCCCCCCCCCACCCCGGTATAACTAGCCATAATTCCCCTTAGTATAGGTAGCCACGTGTTACCACAGTAGAGGCAGCCATAATCCCCCCCAGTATAGGTAGCCATGTGTCCTCTCAGTATAGATAGCCACGTTTTCCCTCACTATAGGTAGACATAATCCCCCTTAGTATAGGTAGCCATTTGTCCCCTCAGTATAGATGGCCATAATGTCCCCAGTATAGGTAGCCATGTGTTCCCTCACAATAGTTAGCCATGATCCCTCTTAGTATAAGTAGCCATTTGTACCCTCAGTTTAGGTAGCCATGTGTTCCCTCCGTATAGGTAGCCATGTGTCCCCTAATAATAATGCACCTAGTATGGGTAGCCAGGTGAAATATCTAACCTCTTTAGGTTCTTGTGCCACATCTCCAGTTTCCTCTTTTCAGCACAGCCAAATGTCCGGTCTTCATGGCACCAGCTGTTGTCTCTCACCAAGTGACTCATTGGAATGTACTGCTGCAGCCATGAAGACCGAACTCTAACGATCCTGATGTGACGAAGTTGAAAAGGACCTAGAAAGGTGAGATATTCCTGTAAGCTCCCGGCTGCATTTTGCTTACGTGTTCCACCCGCTGTCCTCTTCTTGCTCCTCAAGTCTTCCACTCTTCTGTCTGCCTCACCCCTCTGTGTAATGGCCATAAAGAGGGTTGCAGAGCAATCATGGAAGACTCAAAGAGGGGAAAGAAGACAGCAAGGTGGCACATGTAAGTATAATACAGCTGCTCCGCGGCCATGTTGGCTCAGTGGTACTGCACTGCCCAGCAACATTGCCCCCACCATCTGCCGCCCTTTGCCCAAGCCTTTGTGGGCTTCCTTCAAATCTGGCCCTGTGGGAACCTATGTTACATGCTGGTGGCACTGTATTAAGGTAGAATACTTGCTTTACCATACATTATATTTCATATATTTCATAGTGGCTGGATGGTGTACTGGTTAAGGGCTCTGCCTTTGACATGGGAGACCAGGGTTCGAATCCTGGCTAGGTCAAGTACCTATTCAGTAAGGAGTTCAAGGCAAGACTCCCTAACACTGCAGGGTGACCTCTTGAGCGCATCCCAGTGGCTGCAGCTCTTGAGCGCTTTAAGTCCGACAGGAGAAAAGCGCTATACAAATGTTCGGATTATTATTATTATTATTATTATTATTATTATATATATGATTGAGCCACAAGCAAGCATTATAGCGCCTTATGCCTTAGTGTCACGCATGGCTCTAAAGACAAAGACTTGTAAAAATTAAAATTGGAAAAAACGAAAAACATAATTTACTAAGTAAACACGTTACTAAAGATAAGTGAATTGCAAATTTTAACAACTTCATGCAAATTGGTTGCAGTTTGTATGCATATTGATATTGGTCCAATCAGAATCGACTACAACTACATTTGATTTGTCCATTTTAAAACTGCTTACAAATTGCAACCACATTTGTGTTATCTAGGAAAGATGAACATATCAGTTGTCTTCTTTTGATAGTCCTAAAAATAAGCAGATCTAAATGACAAGAAGATATTACCCACAGATATCAATGATATATTACCAGAGACAAGCAGGTAATACCAACAGGCAGATATCTGTAAAAAAAATATGAATATTTTGAATATATATACCAGATAAAACAGGAAAAATGTTGCACACGGAGTGCCATGCTGCAAACAGTGGAAGTGGTCACAAAATGTTGAGGTGTGGAAAAGTAATGTGCATAGCTTAAAAGTATGTGAACTAAGTAAGTAAGTGTACCTACAAAACAGTGGGCCCCTTGATGCCCTCCAAAACATAATAAATAATCATTCATGATGTAGACAGCAACCACTTTTAGAAATCTTGGATCATATCTTCCAATAATATATTTAGGCGCCGTGTATCCCATGAGTAACATAATTATGCCACAGTTGCCCTAGTAACCTAATTAGATTGCAGGTGACTTCTAATAATATAATTATATAGCATGTGTCCCCCCAATAACATCATTATGCAATGTGTCCCCCATTAACATAATTAGACTACAGGTTTTCCCAATAATATAATTATGCCACAGATGTCCCCAAAATATCTTCACAGTCTGGTGCCCTTTCAGTGTTGCACATCCTCTAGTTCAGTGGTTCCCAACCTTTTCCGGGCCGGGGAACACTTTCTGACCATACTTTTCTCCGGGGAACGGCGGCGGCGGCGGGGGGGGGGGGGGGGGAGGGGGGGGGCTGCGCGGGTGTTTGCGCGACCTAGTGGACAGTGCCGTGCTATATGGGGGGGGGGGGGGGCGGCTGCATAGCTAGCATAGTTGCCCCAGTATAGGGAGTTTAGTTGCCCCAGTATAGTTAGTATAGTTACCCCAGTATAGCTAGTATAGTGCCCCAGTATAGCTAGTATAGTCCCAGTATTGATAGGTAGTGCCCCAGTATAGCCAGTAAAGTGCCCAGTATAGCTAGTATAGTGCCCAGTATAGCTAGCATAGTGCCCAGTATAGCTAGCATAGTGCCCAGTATAGGTAGGTAGTGCCCCAGTATAGTGCCCAGTATAGCTAGTATAGTTGCCCCCAGTATAGCTAGTTTAGTTGCCCCCAGTGTAGGTAGTTTCGTTGCCCCCAGTATAGCTAGTTTCGTTGCCCCCAGTATAGCTAGTTTAGTTGCCCCCAGTATAGCTAGTACAGTTCCCCCCAGTATAGATGCCCAGGAGGGGGGGGAAGCAGCGCTAGAAGGAGGGGCAGTGGAGGCAGCGGTGGGGAGGGGGGAAATATCCCCCCCCCCCCTCCCTCACCTGGGACCCCTCCTTCTGCCTCTCTCCCCCTCCGTTTAGCGGTGGCAAGTGCGGCTCGGCGGCGGGGAGGCATACGGAGAATTACTCACCACTTCTGCGTTCCAAGCGCCGGCAACGTCATGTCGTCACACATCTCCGCCTTCAATACCGCCCACTGTGCTTCCGCTAATCAGGAAGAACAGTGGGCGGCATTGAAGGCGGAGATGTGTGACGACTTGACGCTGCCGGCGCTTGGAACGCGGAAGTGGTGAGTAATTCTCTGTATGCCTCCCCGCCGCCGAGCCGCACTTGCCACCGCTAAACGGAGGGGGAGAGAGGCAGAAGGAGGGGTCCCAGGTGAGGGAGGGGGGGGATATTTCCCCCCTCCCCACCGCTGCCTCCACTGCCCCTCCTTCTAGCGCTACTTCCCCCCTCCTGCACCCTAAAAGTAGGTACAGGTCTGGCGAGAGGCCAGACCTGTACGGCACACCGGGCAACATGCCGCGGCACACTAGTGTGCCGCGGCACACTGGTTGGTGAAACACTGCTCTAGTTTACTACCACTCTTTGGCCTGGGAAACTTGACTGCTGGTGGTAATGTGAGTTATAGCTTTGTGGCTATCGAGAATTGTCACAATATATCATCCGATACACAACAGGAATACATCTCAAAGTTGTATGCCTTTGGAGCTGATTACTTGGATTCATTATGAATATGCTGGACTTGTATGGATACTGCACCTAAGCAACTGAGCAATACTCAATTGCAGTTACCACTGATAGGAAATCAAAAGTATTGATATTCCAGCAGCCGCACAAATACCATAACTTGAATTTATCAGATACAAGATTTTTTCTTGTCATAAGACATCAACTCATATATACTAAGTACTATAGTATATACCAAATAGACTCTAAGGGTGCAATAATGAAATGTATGGGACTGCTTTTATACAGAATTTCTTATAATGCAATAGCAGCTATGACCACTAGTTAGTTAGAAGCATATGTGTATTGTTAGGTGTAATTCAACCAGATATGCATTATCATATTGAATATATTGGTCGGTCTAGTTATCCTCTATTAGCTATTATAATCTATACCTAAGCCTTTCAGACTATTTACAACTCTTATGAGGTTACCTCACTGTGCCTAATCTGACCTAAGATCAATATTGGTATGTATTGATGGCTTATGATACTATTGTGCCTAGTTGCTAATAATTGTATGTGCCTTGGGGAATTCTAATAATGTGCGATTATATTCCCTATCAGTGTCTAAACTTATTGTAGGTATTAGATAGACTGGCGTTATACCTTTATGACCATATTATGTATGTAACTTATTGATCTATATTAATGTTCAATTAAAATTGCAGTTTTTTTGTGTGTAGTCTATACTGGTTTTATGCTTTTCTTTGGTTTCGTAGTATCTTTATTACCAGTGCTTGCACCTGAAATATAGATCATGCTTAAATAACCTAAATCCAGTATAATTGTTACTACCACTCTTCCACTGTACTCTTACCACTGAGGCTGCCTCTTCCCATCACACAGCAGCAACACACTGCATCCTCTATGGACATAGATCAATTTCTTAATTTTTAAGAAGTAATATCGAGTCAGTTTATTTCTAGTGATATAGGCTTAGACAGCTTACTTTAGTAAATCTAATATTTAAATTTAAATTATATACACTCGGTTTATCCTTCTACTATATAGATTTGGTAAGATCAAGATTGTAACATTAGGGGGCGCCTTTTAATTGGCAGACCTTGACCTTGGAGTTCATCTTGTACCACTTTGGAAGATGTCCTTGACTTTGTTTTATTCTCACTATTCTTCTGAAGTTATTTTCCCTGTTCTGGCCGCTTCCAGGTTACTTGGCTACAGTTCTATGGACCTAAACCTTTGTAATATATCCCACTGTTGTCACAGGAACATGTAGCTGCATAGAGATGGTCTTATATCCTTTTCATTTAACATGCTTGTCTGTTTATTCTGATTACCTCAGATAACACACCGTCTTACTTTTTCTGGTCCATGTTCAGTGTGGGACACAAAACGATGGCAAACAGCAGGGTGATTACTTTTCTTCATTTTAATAGACTGAATTACCTGATTGCTTGATTGGAGACGTGGTGCTAATTAGAGAAAACCTCTATTTTGAAAAATCAGTTATCCAATAATTTGATATTTTCTAGGGGCAACACCACAATAAGGATCTCTTTGTAGAATAAGCAACACTCTTTTTTTTTTTTTTGTCATTCCTTGCTTCGCTTGATGATATATCAGTGGCATGCAGATGTACATGGGGCAAGGGAAATAGTGTGAACAATGGGGGCCTCATCAAAGCTTTGCCGAGGGGCCCCATATTTTGTAGTTATGCCCCTAGACAATAGCTTTTAATGTAAACACTTTTCAGGAGGCATAAAGAACTTTCTTACAGTGCTTTATAGCAACTCTGGTAGTTTGGTGGTAATTTGAGAATAGTGCCTGAAACTGAAAACACCAATATTGTTCTGTCTGAGTCTCTTGTAAACTAGGGATGGTCACATTTTTTTAAAGTGGACCAATCAAATTCCAACTTGATGGGATTCGATTAGATATTTTTAAGATGCATGAATTTGCATTCAAAATTTGCACAATCGTGCATCAACTCGGAATTATTTGCAATCATTGACTATCCCCATTCTATTGATCATGATGGTTAAGATCTTTGCATGAGCGTGTTTAAATCTTCACAGTAGATGTGTTTGTTATTGCAGGCCGTGGTGAACTGGGACCCAGTTGATCAGACAGTGCTCGCCAACGAGCAGGTGGATGAAAATGGCTGCTCATGGCGCTCTGGAGCAAAGGTGGAGCAAAGACATCTGAAGCAGTGGTTCCTTAAAACAACAGTATATGGAAAGGTATCAATAAATGTAGGACCAAACTGGTTGTTTTTGTAATGAATATACCTTAACACACAATAATAATATGTGACAGCCCGGAAATATCCCACTTCCTAAAAATAAAAATAAAATGAATGTGAAACATCCCTGTGGCATTAAGATGAACAGCTGTTGCCATTGTCATTTCTGTTGAGGGATTGCTTTCTGGGTCTTATCTTGCTTTCTTGCATCAGGACAGGGACAAGCTTCTTGCAGTACTTATTGTTTTTCATGAATGAGTCTCTTGAAAGCAAAATTCTTCTAACACATCAAGGAGCTTGTCTTATAACTTCCACCAAGTACCTCTTATTGTTATCAACTTCAAAAATTAAATTATTGCTGAGAAATATCTTGGTTTTTTTTTATCCTGAGTAGTGGTTAGTGGTCTGTAATCACTCCAAGCTGCTTGCTCCAGAGATCAAATTAATGTGAACCTGATTAAAGCATAATACACATTCTGCGCAGCTTTAGCATCTGTCTACAGTGCTTGTATTGAAAGACTTGTCAGTAGGGAGTTGTATGACATAGTTCTGTTGACAGCAGCTGCCTGTACAACAGCAGATGAGCTGGGAATGTGGAGAATGTGGAGTGAGAAAGTATTGTTTTTCCACCTGACAGGAAAGAGAAAGAAAAGCCTTTCAGAGTCAGAAGGAGAGGTGGCATTGTGGCCACACCCCCTCTCCCCACTCATGTTATAAGCTATCTAGCCTCTATAGAGGATGTGTATGGCCAGGTTGGCATAGCTACAGCTCATTTTGAAGTACAAGCATACAGAAAGCTGTAGCAGGTTATTCTACTTTCACTCTTGTTAAAGGAACACTTAAAGGACTATCGAGGCTATTTATAAAAACTAAAACTAAAAAAGACTTATCCTAAAGAGAATGCTAGTAGAAGGGATAGGGAAGGGTTGTGAATTAGTTAAAAAATAAATCACACTGCTGTTTACACATTCATGATGGCGTGAAAGTGTCGGGGGACAGCTCGTATCTGCCTGGCTAAGATCAAGAGACTACTGCTGGTTGCTAACAGCATTTCAGCTAGTAGTAAAACTGTCTCCTGATCTAAGACAGGCAGATACGAGCTGTCCTCCATCGGTAAGCCATCACATTCATACTGGCTTGAATGTGTAAACTGCAGTGTGATTTATTTTTTAACCCGTTGCCGACCGATCCACGCCCAGTGGCGTGAACGCGGCGGCAGCCCCAGGACCTCTCCACGCTCATTGGCGTGAACGGCCTTCTATGGGGCTAGCAGGAGAGCAAGCGCAGGCTCCGCCTTCAGTCTCCCATCGCCGCTCGGAAGACTGTTAGACGGTGAAACCGCCATCTAATTACTTTGTACAGCGCTGCGATCCGCAGCAGCGCTGTACTGGGGACAGCTGTGTGACACTTGTGTTGGGGATCACTTGTGTGCTGTATTGTGCGCCCTGCAGCTTGGCCTTAAAGCTGCAGTGCCCCAATTAACAAAAAATGGCCTGGTCACTAGGGGGTTTAACACAGCGTTCCTCAAGTGGTTAACTAATTCTTAACCCTTCACTATCCCTTCTACTAGCATTTTCTTCAGGATACGTTTTTTTTTAGTTTTATTTTCTATAAATTTTGCGGTAGTGTTCCTTTAGGCAAAAAAGTAAGCATTTAAAACCTGACATCACCGACAGGTTTTGGACTAGTCCATCTTCTTATGGGGGATTCTCAGGGATTTTTATGTTTTTATAAGCATTTCTTGAAAGTTAGTTTCTAAGTCTAAGGGCTCTTTTCCACTATGAAATGCGATCACGATCGCGTTTCAATTTCCACCATGCGATTGTGATTGAGCTACTATACTCATTATAGTACAGCTCAATCGCATCCAAAATGCGGCAGGACAACGATTGCGCTTGGACCAAAATCGCATTGCAATCGGATCGCACTAATGGAAATTGCTGCTGCAGTTTCCATTAGTTTAATGTACCTTGTGATTTGCAATCAGAATCAAATCGCAGGGTAGTGGAAAAAGGCCCTAACTGACAAAATAGTGTGCAGGTAAGTAGGGAGGCTAGCTGGTATCTTACTATTTTGGCAGTTAAACTGCCGTTCAGGAAATACTTTTGAAAACAAAGGAAACCTTTCACGCTGAGGCGGTGCAGTACATTTACCGCACCCCACCGCAGCTAATGTTAGTCTATGGGAAAGTTCACGCTCCCCATGTTGCAGTACGCTGTGCCGGAAGTGTCCTGTCTAACGCGCTTCTATACTTACGTTACCGCGCGGCTCCTGTGGCGATCTACATCGGGCTGGAAGTCATGTAAGTCTATGGTAACGCACGTTCATTTAAAAACCTGCCGCAGTTATCTGCGTTGCACGTGTGCGGAAGTGTATCGATTGCCAGACAGGAAGTGAGCATCACTTCCTGTTTGGCATGGATGCCAGATGGGGATTAACGCGTACTAGCGCGGTAATCCCTGAAGGCCAATCTGCAGTGTGAAGCCGGCCTCAGAATTCCCCTTGAGGGGGTGGACTAGTCCAAAACTTGTCAGTTGAGATTTTAACTGCTTACTTTTTCAATGGAATGGACAACTAACGCAAAAATACTAAAATTTAAAATACTTACAAATGAGAATTATGTTTTTTCCAGAGTAAAAGGAACCAAACCATAATCCGGGACACTAACTTTATATGTTCTAATAAATTACGATAGCCGCAATTTCCTGTACTCACCCTCCCTGTCCACGCCACGCCACCTTATAAGGTGAAGGTCCCATCCCATCTTGCAATAACACCACAGTGTGTTTTCTGAAAGCTGGGTTACCTCCTCCACAGCCCAGCCTCTAGCTCTGTAGCCACAACATAATTGCACAAGATTTCCTCTCTCCTCAAATATAAATGTAATACGATTACACTGCGGCCACAAAGCTGGGAGCGGCTACATACCTGGAGGCTGGGCTATGGTTACCTCAAACCAGCCTCCAGAAAAAAACACCATGGCGTTATTGTGTGACGGGGTGGGTGGCTTACATGGCGTAGCGTGGGCCGAGGAGGTGAGTAAAGGAAATTTCAGCTATAGTTATTCGTTATAATATATGAAGTTACTGTCCCTGACACTAACTTAAAATTACACTGGAGATCCACTTTAACAATAAATCCAAGCATCAAATTTGAATTTTATGTTGAAAGCAGAGGTAAGTAGTGAGGGTTAAAAAGCTTACATATTTGTGAATATGAAATGCTGCTTTAAAGCTTTAGTTCATCAACCTTGTATTTTATATCTGTGTATTTTACATTTTTAATACGTGTTATAATAATACCTTCTGTGTTAATACTCACTAAATCAGCATGGCTATATGTTCTGCTTCTTTACACGGTTTTCATTGGTGAACTAATATTGTTGATCTTTTTCATATTCGTATACGAAGTATATTATGTTTTATTACTATTATTGATTTATAAGGCGCAAACATATTCCGTGGCGCTGTACAAAGTAAGAAAAGAACATGGGGTACATAACAATACAGACTAATGGAATACACCAATATACAATATACTTAGTGACTAAATACAGAATGGATACAAAATACAGAATTGATGACAGTGACAAAAGTAACATGATGAATAAAATGTATAATGAATTCCAAGACACAAAAGTGGGGGAGAGCCCTGCCCTTGCGAGCGTACAATCTAAAGGATTGTGTTTGAATTTTTCTATTAATAAAGCTTTTTGTACACTAAGGTGGCTTGTGACCTATATATGCTAATTCTTTATGAAGAATGCATTACAAGCCTGCAGGCCAGCATTGTGTCTGTGTAAAATTTGGCCTTGCACTGTCACCCAAGGAATCAAGTCCTGATCCCTGTAGGCAACAGTCCTTGTACATGTGTACGGGGCTTCAAGCGGAATGAAACCCAGCAATTCTTCTTTGCTCTAATATATTATTTACAGCATATTATACTGTATACTACCACCATTCTTGTTTTACTAGAACAGCAGTCAATTAGTTAAACACAGGAGTTACAAGCTCAGTACAAAGAAAGATGGAGCATCCGAACTGGAGATAATTTTATCTTGTGTTTACTTAATTGTATCAAGTGAGGAATGTGACACATTCTATGACTGTGCAGACTCTCCTGAACACAGACAGACAGACAATCAGAAAGCATTTCTGCCTTCAATACAAGATGAATAAAACCAGTTATGTATAAAATGCAAAGGCAGCTTTCAAAGTAAATAAACTGAACTTGGGGAATTTATAATTTCTAAATTAATAATAATACTTGTGCACAAAAGCAAATATGATAATTGTATGGGTTATAAAAAGTAGAAAAACACATTTTTATAGAATATTTTGTCAGAGTTTAAAACCGCTTTAAGAATATCTGACTGTACGAACACAAAGAATCCAGCGCAGATTTGGGCACAGCCGGCGCCACCATAGACCGTAATAGGTATTACGGCTATAGCAGTGCACAGAGTGTAACTTTGGCTCTGTCAGAAGACGGAGCAGAAGCTACATTTAAAACACTAATTCAGCTGCTAGCAATAGCTGGAAGCCGAATGACATAATTCCCCACTATCCACGTGGACCTAGAGAGGGAGTAGTATTTAACACGGCCGGGTCTTGTGCAGCAGCAGGATCAGCTATATACCGGCTGTATCCTGCGCCCAAGTCTCCCGGTGGCCAATTATCTCGTACGCCTGCCTGAAGCCATGGGGGAGGGAGTTGATACTTACCATAGTAAACTGTTGTAGAGATATTATTAGGCAATGGCTGTGGTAGGGATTAGATTATGAGCGCCTCTGAGGAACAGTTAACATGACTGTGTGCCCTGTAAAATGATGTAGATTAGAAGATGCCAGGATCATAATAACACATAGTAGTATCTAAGAATCATGTTTCCTAAGCTCTGGTCTCTTACAAACAAAATATTTGTTCAGTACCAGAAATATTAGCATTTACTTGGGTGCAAGTGAGTCATAACCATCAGACAATCCTCCGATTATTTACCGTAATCTTTGAACAAACAGCTCAATTTTCACATCATGCAGCCATCTTTCACATGTTGTTTATGCCAGCCTCTGCCACACCAAGTGCCAAAATGCAACACAGGGTCATACCATAATCATGCCTGAGCTAGGTCAGTCGGCATTTATTACTATTTTTTTTTGTGCGTGTTCCTGCAAATAACTAATACCTAGAAGTTTTCTAATGTATAACAGAAATAAATAAGATACTGTAGCTACTTCTAACCATGTATTTTAAATCATGCTTTTTGCATGTTTTAGAGACTTGGGCAGACGTAAGTTGTTGCCATGGTGACTGTTTCCCACATGTGAGTCTGTGTTTTGAGGAGTCTTTGTGATTGTCAGCAATTGTGTTGCCCTGAGGAATACAGTGAGATTTTCCCTATAGAAGCTAGCTTTCATAACACGTTACTGACATTTAACACAGACTTTCCCAGATTGATTTTCTACTGTATGACTTTTTCCATTTTCTGAACTAATAAAATATGAAGTAATACTGCAAAAAGTATCTATCATAAAGAGTTTAACTAAATTAACCATAATATCAATATGGGATATTTTGGTCAGAGTATTTACAATCTGGAATTTTCAGATGCGCTCCTATGTAATACATAGTTATCCATACAAACATTGATATATATTTTTTTTAATGTTATCATCTGCCAAACTGTGCTGATGCTCTACTTGGCTGGGTTCCGTTTAAATGATTTGCTCATAGTTAGAGTGGTATGAAACTCAGCATTTCCTCTTTGCTCTTAAAAACTATTCACAGGCACAGCATAAAAACTACTACCCAAAAAAATGTAGAAGAACAGCATTCAAACAGTCAAAGAGAATCTGTACTGTCCAATTTGTACAATAAAAATAATAATAATAATAATGGCAGTATTTGTATAGCGCCTTTCTCCTGTCGGACTCAAAGCGCTTGTGAGGCAGCCACTAGAGCGCACTCAGTAGGCAATAGCAGTGTTAAGGAGACTTGCCCAAGAAACTCCTTACTGAATAGGTGCTGGCTTACTGAACAGGCAGAGCCGAGATTTGAACCCAGGTCTCCTGTGTCAGAGGCAGAGCCCTTAACCATTACACTATCCAGCCACTGCTTAATAAAAAAGCATACCAATCGAGTCACTGTGATCTCCTGGATCCCTCTTCGCCGTTTCCGCTGCTCCCCACCATGATCTTGGCTTTTAATCGCCAGTTTTAGGCAGTGTTTACAAACAAAAAACATGGCCGCTAACCAGGAAGTGATGTTTGTGTATATATATATATATATATATATATATATATATATATATATATATATATACACTAATATGTGTGTATGTGTGTATATACGTATATATATATATATATATATATGTAACTCATGTTACAGTATACTACACATTTTTATTACATAGTAAATTATCTGCACTCCAGTCTGGCATTTTCACAGTTTCACAGCATGTGACAGGCAGCTCCTCCCCCCTCAGCCTCACAAACTGCATCAGCTGAAACTGAGAGCAGTCTGTGAGGAGTAAACAAAGTACATAGAGACTGCAGGGAGCGTGCATAACTTGTATTCATTACAACAGAGGCAGCCCATTCCTACTTGGGTCGACAAAGTTTGACAAAGAAAAGAAGATTAGATATATTACAAAGACTGTGCAACTAGAAAAGGCTGCAGTAATCCAGACCACATTAGAACAGGTATAGGAACATACAGGATAGAAGAAATAAGGCTGAACATTTTGTTAGAGGGTCTCTTTGAACACAGCACTTGAAAGCTTCAGGGGAAAGCTTCTGGCCGCATCCAAAGAGGTGATAACTTTATCTTTTGTTTACATTCCTTCCTTGAATACATTTAGTAAACATTAGCAAAGTGCAGAAATTGAGCTCTTTCTGCTTCTAGTATATATGCGACTGAGAAGTGATCACTAGATAGATTTTAATATATAAATACAGCAGCTACACAATAAAATGCAATGGCAGCATTCTGAACAGATAAAGTGTACTTTGTGAATTTGTAATTTGTAGACAGACAGCATTACTTGTGCACAAAAGCAAATATGATAACTGTATGGGTTTAGAAAAAGTAGGAAAACACATTTTTATTGACTGTTATGCCAGCGTTGTATCCCACTTTAAGACCACATTTTGTTGTTGTGAATGTTCAGATGTTACTCTTTGGGGTTAGTGATTTGTTCATGCACATGGTGCAACTTCTTCTATTCCTCATTCCCGCAAAGCCCTGCTGATGCCTAAGACAAATGTCTGCATTGAGGCAAATATTAAAACACACATCAGAGCTGCTTGAAGTATTTACTCAGCTGCACTTCTATATAAACCATTTATTGGAATGAATTGTGCTTTCAGTCCTGCAACTCTTGTTTGATTGGCATTTGCTTAGCTGCTCCTTGCGCTTTGTTAAATTTAATGTGGATTACAGAATGTAAGGATGGTGACAATATATTGTGTTTCCTAAACAGAGAAAACGCGCACACTTGTCTCAGGGCTACACAAAAAGATCAAACAGTCTCACAGTTCAGGCAAATTAGGGTACTCCTCCCGATTCCAACCGTAGGGTGTAATATGCCGTCCTTTGTATCTTTTTTCCCAGACAATCACGATCACATGCCAAAGAAAGAAAAGGCAAATATAGTGTAATACTGACACTTAAAGGTTTTCACATGGGCACCGTCACCATACTAAACCAAACTAAACCAAGTAAAAACACAATACAGGGTCACCTCAAGCCAGCTCCAGTGCCTGGACACCCCCCTATGTGCCCGCACTCACCGCACTGGCCTCCTGACTCTCCGGAGGTGGGATTGATAATTGAGGGGGTAAAGATCGTTTCACTGCTTAAAAACATCCATCAATATCAGGCTGTAACTAGTGTGCTGCTCCTAGCCTGAAGTAGGATGTGTACTTCTGCAAGGAATAGTCATCAGTCATAGGCCCTGATAACCTTTAGAAAAAAGCACACAGACACAAGTGTCCTGCTTTCAGCTGGCTGCTTTCTCCTTCTTTTGCAGGCTTGTTTTTTTCATGATTTTATAGCATTTATGTAATGATCCGCTCAGCTGGATGCACTGGCAGACAGCTGTTTGACCATTCCTCTAGTCTGTGGGCTGCAGGTCTCTGCAGGAGAGACCGGTTTTTCCATTACAAATTTCTGGTCTGTTCTGCTGCTGAGGAATTTGCATACACTCGTTATGCAAATCCCCTACCTGCCTCCTTTGATGACTGGCAGTATAAAGAGCTATGTTTTCCAGAGTCCTTTGCTGGTCATAAGGGTTAGTTCCTGTGAAACACTCCAAGTGTCAGCCTTGCTCTTTGTTTGAAGATTAGCTTAGTGTAATTCTTGGGACTGCACTAGGCAGGTTCTCCTAGTGCAGTTAGGATTGCACATCTGTTTTGTTTGTTTGTTGCGATTGTTCTGTCCCTGCGGTGGTCGACAGGAAGTCGTTCTGATCTTTGTTCTTGGAGTATAGCCGGAGCAGCGGTTGCTACCAGCTATCTCCTCTACCTGTCTTGCCTGGATCGCACTCGCCTTGCGCTAGTGCTGTGGATCCGTCTCCCTCTCTTATTTCTGTTTTCATGTGTCTGGCTTGTCTGCTACGAATGCTTGCTGGAGGCTCGGTGAGGTAACCGTTAAGCAAGCGCTCGCGTCCTCTGTTTCATGTTTGTCTGTCGGTGGTTAGTTAGGCGTGCTTGTCTCTGTTGTGCTTATCACGCGGGGACCGCGCATAAACGCGTGCACTGTTGCGAATGAGTGCGGTTTTCGCGTTTAGCTAGCGTTTGTTATTTTCCTTATCTCCTCATTGTATGATTTGCTGTGCCTTTGCTACTCTCGTGTTCTGCCTTGCTGTAGCCTTGTGTCACCCCTGGCAATCGCCTCTCTCGCGATTGCGTTCCTACTTCATACCTGCTGTTGTGTATGCACCGTCGCGGGTTGGCGACTAGTTTGGTGCACACACATACTATCTGTCCCTTTGCTCAATCTCATTCGCAATCGCTTCTCAGGCGATTGCGTTCTCACTCGGTTTCCTTGTTGTGTGTCTGCCGTCGCAGGTGGCGGCTAGATTGGTGAACATACATACATTCCTCATCTGTGCTTATTTGGTCTTGTGTCTCTGTTAGCAATCGCCATCTCTGGCGATTGCCTTCTCACTTTGTCTTCATGGTTGTGTGTTCATCGTCGCAGGGTGGCGACTAGTTTGGTGAACACGCATACCCTCTGTCGCTTTGAACTCTCTCTTTCAGGGCTATCTTGCCCTGCGTTTCTTCCCTTCGTGCAATTTCTGTCTGGTGTGTGTGGCAGGGCAGAGGAGCTGTTCCTCTGCACTCCACAGCTCCCCCTGTCGACAGGAATTTCCCTCTACAGGTGCATTGCACCTTTTGCTGGGTTCTCGCAAATTATACGCTTGTGGAGGATTTCCGCAGTGTCAGCGCTGATCACGGAGAGAATTCCACAATCGTTACAATTCAGTTACATAAGATTGTAAGTTAATAATTACAATATAGTGTTTGGAGGACCCATAGGAAAATATTAATGTAGCATACCCTTGGGACCCGTTTATCAGGTTATTAATGTCTTAATCAAATTGAAATAGGATAAGCAAAGAATAAAAAGAACTTTTGGAATCATTTGTCATGAAATGAAATGAAAATCAATATTCTGAAAACTTGCATCAGAATTTCTTATTATGCTCTAAGTGGTGGATTAGAGAGAACATGTCATTGTGATTTTTTAACCATTATTTTTTTTTTTTAAAAAACTACACACTCTAACAAAAGGCTCACCCAGTACCCACATTAATTAACCATGATAGTATAGGTATGTGAATCAAGGAACAGGCCTGTTTATTGCCATAGGGAAGGGTATAGTCATACCATTCCCTTGCATGAAGCACTATTGGCTTTCAAGGGTGCTGATGGAGCTTGGAGTGCACACTGCCACATGCTCTCATCAGCCTGTACTTGCCTGTCAGACTCCATTCACATTTTTTTTCTAAACTGTCGCCTCTAACACAACCATACGCCTGCAGGGCCAATAGAACAAAGCAATTTGCTTTGCTCCGTGTTTAAGACCCCCTTTTACCCTCTCACCACAGGGCCAATTGCTCTTCTCCCCATCTGTAACTCTGCCCCTGGGCCACATGTGCACAGGCGCTGTCTTAGCTGACACCCAGCGCCGAGCATGAGAGAAGCTTTGGGGTGAGCGAGGGCCAGAGTAGGTGGAAGAGAGAGCAAGTGGCAGTCCAGGCAGAGAGACAGACAGCAGGTGCGGACTGATATATGGCATTGCCGGCTGCCATGGACCTAACTACAGTCACGAGTGAAGCCCGGCAACTGACTGTAAGATTTCCCACCCCTATCCCTTATAAGCCCCACTTCCCACCCGAGAGAATCCCTTGGGGAGCATGACTCTTGGGGTTTACAGAACAGTCTGCACCCATCTTCCTAGCATAGGATAGAGAGAGACTGGGAAGTCTTTTTCAGTGTTGTCAAGTAAATAAATGAACAAAGGTAATACATACACTTACTTACTTTGTCTAAGATAAAGACAGAACCAATCAAGTACATTTATAGGTAAAACCAACTAAAAGGAACTGAAGCCACAGCCTAAAGAATCAGGCTAGTCATAATTTGTTACATTAAACCAGAGATTCTCAAACTGGGTGCCGCAGCACCCTGGTGAGTTCCATTTCCTCCTCAAGCACCTCCCAGGGTTGACTCAGGATTCATTCCCATCCTTTGTGCATTGATATCAGGTAATGCAACCACACATTGATATACAATGCAGTTGCATTACCTGCCAGTTAACCTTTAATCCCGGAAGCCGTGGTTGAAGGTGGACATTGGAGAAATCAGGGTGGAGCAAAGGATCAGTGTGCCTTGTCCTGAATAGGTAAGGAAATGTTTATCCAGCTAATGGGGGTCACTTACAACCTGTGGGCACTGAGGTGATGCTGGATAATTAAAGTTGGGTGTAACTACACACGTCTCAACTTTTTCGAACAACTTGTCGTTCGCCTTGTCGTTTGAACGACTTGAAGTGCAAACATCAAGTCGTTCAGAGGTCATGTACACACTGACTAACAAAGCGGCTGATATGCTAAATTACCTAATTTACATGTAGTTTAACCAACTTGATAATGAACAATGGACTGGATAGAACAATGGCCTAGATTAAATGATTGATCAAACGACTCGTTGTTTGAACATCTAAAAGTCTTTAGAACACATGTACTGACCTAACAGTCGTTTGAATGACAGTTGGCCCAACGGATCGGCAAAGCGAATCGGTTAAACCGGCTGTTATCAGTCGCTGGACAGCGCGTACACACATTCAATTTGTCGTTCAAACAACAAGTCGGATGACAAGTTGTTTGAAAAAGTTGAGCGTATGTACGTACCTCTACTGCAGTTCCCATGTGGGGTAATGGGGGGTGCTGCCTACATCCATAATGGCATTTCGGTAGTTTTTGCCGATGGGTGACTTGAAAAAATTTCAAAGCCATCAAGGGCTCCTTCATCCCCCAAAATGTAAGAACCACTGCATTAAACAAAGTAAGAAAGAAGCAGACACCTTCCGTTGCAGTGGTTTTTGTGTGTCGACAAACAGGTCACATAACATGTCAACACATTGCGTGAATCCCGTGGCTGGCCACTGTTCAAAGCATATGGAGAGGCGTGGTAGTGGAGGTGGGAGCAGGGACACTAGATGGATGCCCGCTTCTTTGGTATGTTGATTCACTTACTTACTTTTTTTTAGCCATATTGAGCTACTTTGCTGAGCACTTACTGTAAAAGTGGTGCATGCAGACTACGAGAGACATGATGAGATCTAAGCTTTTTTACTTGCATTAACCATTTGAGTGCCGCACAGACTGTTTCTGCCTGTTTACACTAATTAGTTACATTAATAGTGTAATTTTGTTTTCTGTGGACAAGTTGCTTATGACCATGACACATGCCTTAGGCAGAATTTGTGCTGATCGATTGTTCGTAATGAAACACAAAGAGGTTATATAGTGTGTGTGTGTGTGTGTGTGTGTGTGTGTGTGTGTGTGTGTGTGTGTGTGTGTGTGTGTGTGTGTGTGTGTGTGTGTGTGTGTGTGTGTGTGTGTGTGTGTGTGTGTGTGTGTGTGTGTGTGTGTGTGTGTGTGTGTGTGTGTGTCTTTCTGTCGCAGGAGAAAACTTTGGAGATGAAGTGAATTGCATATGGCCCTCTGTCTCTATCTATAGCCTCATCTACACAGTACAATTTTCCATGAGATAGACTAACCTATTAGATAGATCTAATAAGAAATTGCATCATGTGTACACGTCCAAATTGTTTCAGATCAATTTTGCAATAGATTTTGCTTTGATAAGTACCCAAAATCTATTGCAAAATCTAACACCATCCAAATAGACCGGTTGGAAATTATCTAATACATCCGTCTAATAGATCCGTTCTGCCGGAAAATGGTACCGTGTAGATGAGGTTTAACTCTCTCATTTGTATTCATTTTCTTCTGAATGTCTTTAAGGGCCCACTTTAGTACGATTTTCGGAGCCCATGTATTTTGCCGATCGCAAGGGTACTATAATTAACACAGTCATTAAGATTCTTTGTACAGAATGGTGCGATTCATCCCAGTTGCAAACTAGTCTCTGCAGTACAGTTATGACTGTATCTAGTGCATCTATGACTGTATCTAGTGCGTCTATGACTGTATCTAGTGCATCTAAAGGGATTGAAAGCTGCTAATTCCCCTATTCCTGTGCACGTTTTAGACATGCAAATATTGGGATTCTTATGGCGGCCATATAATGCAGTCTTCAGAATGATTGAAAGGTCATTGTTGGCATGCATGCCTACAAACAATACGATTGCTTTGGCGATGAAGCTTAATTTTCCAACTGTTTAATTTTTTTAATTTTTTGGAGGGGAAGGGGGGGGGGGGAATGATTGACAAAAACATTTTTAGCATCAGAGAAGGTGAACTATGCGTTTGATTTCACAATCAATTAAGCTGTTTTCTCAAACTGGTCATTTTATCAAGTGCGCTATTGTTTTTGCTCTTTTTTGTGGTTTGTGTTAAACCACTGATTGAAATGCAAGTAGAAACATATCCTTGATAGCAGCCATTTTCCATGGTTTTGTATGTGCCGTTTAAAGAGAACCAGAGATGAAGCAACCTCATGTATTTTACCTTATAAATCAGTGGGAACATGACAGTAAACACCTAATCTGCTCTTTGTTACATTGTTCTCTGTTTAATTTGCCTGTTATCACCTCTAAGATAAGAATCCCGACTAAGCAGTCGGTCTGGCTTTGCTACAGAATAATTATAGCTGAGACTGTGTTCTTTGCTGTCTTCAAGTCCAAGCCTGCCCCCTGCTGGCTTTGCTCAGGAATCATTATAGCTGAGTCATTATAGCAAAGCCAGAATCAATGCTCAGTCCGGGATTCTTATCTCAGCTAGATAACAGACACTTTTAGCAGTGAGGATGGAACAGAGAGCATGGTAAATGTTTTCTCTAATGTTCCCACTGATTTCTATGGTAAAATACACAAGGGTGCTTCGTCTCTGGTTCACTTTAAATATTTGAAAGAAACATTTAGGTCAGGTAATGTCATCCCCCATCATGTGCAGGACCTGCAAGGTGCTGGCATCTGTATTCTGCTGTCTACACACAGGACAGGGTGAATGTGCACGAAATCTGCAGAGACATCATGTCCTGTGTGCTTGGAAATGTCAAATAAGACATGCTGTCAAAGTCCAGTTTCCTCACCATGGGGACTGAAGGGTGAAGTCCTGCAAAACTGTAGCTTGCTCTCTTAGGCAACCATGGTCTGAATGTTAAAATTATAGGCGCACAATAGGCTTCTACTTTGAATGCTGTACATAGCCACAATTGACTTGTGACAGAGCTCATTTGATTTAGTATAAAATTGGTTTGGCATAGAAACAAAGTCAAGAATGACTTCCAATGATTGGCTCATTTCTTGATGAAAAAATATTCATAAGCAACAAAGTCCTATGTTCATTTCATTGTCTGTAATATGCACTACTGTATTGCAGTGCCCTTTTTTACGGCTAATCTGCAAAGGCTACAGGCACAGGTTTAGGAATGGATCAAGTCCTGTTTCATCGAGCAATGTTTATGTCAATACATAATACACATACTTAACACTTTTTAGTAATAGCCACCACAACCATTTTGCAAAGGAAGATGCAATCATTAGCAAGGTAAAAGAGCTTACCCAGCCGTCCTTATAGTTTTGGATAGAGCAGGGAAGATTGGAAGTTGTTTTATTGTCTCTATCCCTACCAGAGACATTTTCATCACAGTTCCCAGTCACATTACTTCTGTAACCTAAATGAGATAAATAAGATAATTCCCTGTTAGGTGCTTCAGGAAAGCTTCTGTGTGAGGAATGTTGTTTCAGTCATTAATTGAAATGATAACCTGCAATGACTTTCTGTTACAAAAGGCATGGCTGTACTGCACAGTAAAAAGCACGCTGTAGAACAGGGGTGGCCAACCTTTTAACTCGTGATCCACAAAATTTGACAGAGGAGCCAAACTAGCATAATTAGCTGAGGTTCCCCACCCCTCGACCAGCAGATAGGAAGCCAAATGTGCCCTCATTCTTAGGACAACCCTCAATTCAGGTAGCAGATGAGCCTCCCCCAGTATAGGTAGACAGGTGTCTCCAATATTCGGTAGCTAGGTGGGCCGCAGTATTAAGAAGCCCCATCCCCAGTAGGTGTTCCAGCCAGGTGTTCCCCAAGTACTAAGTAGCCCCTCCCCAATATAGGTAGCCAGGTGTGCCCGAAGTATTAAGCAGCCCCCTTTGCCTGTATAGGTAGCCAGGTATGTCCCCACTATTAGGAAGCCCACTCACCAGTATAGGTAGCCAGGTGTGTCCCCAGTATTTAGGAAGCTCTCCCCCCAGCATAGGTAGCCAGGTGTGCCTCTCCTTTTCACTCTATGCAAAGTCACGAGTGGAGCATAAATGAGGGTACTCACTGGCTCTCAGCTACCACTGCCGATCTTCCTTCAGACATGTCTAGTGGCCTCTCTATGGCTACAGTGTGTCACTCTTCATGCGACCCACTGGTATGTACTGGCGGTTGGTCACATTACAAGTTGCCACTGTAGTATAGAGATGGGACCCTGGTGGTGTGGCCGAAGGCAGATCAGTGGTGGAAGCTGAGAGACAGTGAGTAACCTCATTTATGCTTGCAACTTTACACAGAGAGGAAGGAAAAGTAGAGGACATATTTCCCGATTCAGCCCATTAATTAATGTAAGCTGTGCCAAAAAAGTGTAAGGACCTTGGCCCTCGAGGACTGGAGTTCGACATTCCTGTTTTGAACAGAAGATAAAAAATGACCTTCCTTACCGCTCCCTAGGTTAGGTTAACATGCATGTTGCCATAGCAATGCGCATGTCTCAAAGTCAGCATCTATTGAGTTGGATTGGTTTGATTTCAAGTTGCATTTTATTTCCAGCAAACTCTAAAGGCTATATTACACAGACAACAAAACGGCACATTTAATGCGTTGTTTAGATACCCAGTTGCTGGGACTAAGCACCTTTCAGTTGTACAATAATGCGATCGAAAGGAGCATTTGCAAGCAGGTGGGTAGTCGACAAGCGATGCACATACTGATGGGGAAAAAAACACTGCATGTTATGTCTAAGGGCAGCTGCTGCCTACTCAGATGTGCATGCAAGAGACCGCTAGCAGTGGTGAATGGTTACAGCAGCCTGCAAGCACCGAGCTGATAAACAGGAGTGGCTGTCAAACAGATGAATTTACTTTTGTCAACTTTTCATGTGAAAGCCCTAAAAATTAGCATCCCCAATGTGGGCTATTCACCTGTTCCTAGAAATTATATTCTTACTAATGGTGATCTTGTGAATACTAATGCAGGCAAGATGACGTTCCACTGCTTTTGGAATTGCCCCAACTGCTGCCACACTACAGAAACAATAACCGCTTTCTCTACCAGAGTTCCTCCATTTCTATCTGCAGGTCGTGGTATTTTATGATCTTCGGCTGCTTATTCTCAGCCATCTTCTTATACTGTCATACCTATTGTTTTGTACCTTCTTTTTATCAATCACTTTGATATGCGGTGTATTACATGGGAGATGTCTATCCATTTGTATTTTTGTATTTGTTTGTCAATTTTCTTGATTTTGAGTTACCATAAATTTTTGCTAGCGAGGAGATGATGGACCTTACTGATGTTCCTATGCATCTTTGATGCTGCTGTATTGTCCTTGTCATTTATTGTCTGGTTGCAGTTTCCTTAGCCAACAAGAAGTAGTTTACGGTTTCTTCTGTTTACTTGCAAAATCAACAGTTACTGTTGTCTGCTGTTCTGTCTATCTTTCACTCGCTGTTGTGTTACAAAGATTACTGTAGTCTATTTATGTTTCTTCAGATTTCTTGGAAGTGATGTTATCAACTTTTCCTTTCAGTTGTTTCACATATTGCTGTAATTTGCTGCTCCACCTTTCTTTTCTACTTTTCAACTGATCTTTCTTGTAGGCTTGTTCCCTGTCTTTAATTTTCACTATGCCTTTCAGTTTGATGGACTTTACTATATCCTCCACAATGTCCTTTATATAACTGGTAACCCTGTCTCTATGTCCACTTGTGTTGTATGGAAGACAAATTCTGTCTACAGCACTGCAAGGGTGTAAGGTCATGTTTAATGGTCAAAAACTTACATGTCTATTTTCCAGCTGTAGTTGTTTAGTTTCCTTGCACGACATCTGATTACTGATAATTAGAGATAGTCAGTGAGATGCTAATACTGTTGAGTTTATGCTAATTGTGCACAGCCTGATATTGGATCAATCATATGCAGCATCTAATTATGGGATTGGTCTATTTCCAAACTACATACGTTTGACAGAAATTGTCATTACATTTTCAATGACACAAAATTAACCATATTTTGAAAATACGCTTATTAACTCCGCCTAAAGGAACCAAGTTTGGGGATAGCAAATCACAGCTTTTCATAGTTGACTTAGTTTACCAGAAGCATTGTTGATTGTTTAGTGATTGGATTTCCCCAACTTCTCCATCGCTGGTTGAGCTAATGTGCATGTTCGGAGGATTTTTCCCTCATCTCAAGAGCTGATGAGAAGAGTAACTCAACGTTTAATGGATTTGATGGTATTACCAACATTGAGTTTGGATTTCAACATTTTTCAACATCAGCGTGATTTCTATGTTTCCAAAAGGCTGCGCTCACAATCCTTTGCAATTTAAGTGCACCCGGATTACCCTGTGAATAACAGAGAAAGCCGCACATAGCGCTCAATACTGCATAAATCAATTAGAAGTGTTCCTCAAACAAAACAGCACTTCACCAGGATGTGCCACCACTTGGAAGGATCAGTATTATTATTGATGTATGTCACTTCCCCATTGGGGTTTCACTCACCAGAGCACTGCTTGAATTTGGCACATCCTAACAATGTTAAAGGGAACCTTAACTGAAAAGGATATGGATTTTTCCTTTTAAAATAATGCCAGTTGCCTGACTCTCCTGCTGATCCTGTGTCTCTAATACTTTTAGCCACAGCCCCTCAACAAGCATGCAGATCAGGTGCTCTGACTGAAGTCAGACTGGATTAGCTGCATGCTTGTTTCAGGTGTGTGATTCAGCCACTACTGCACCTAAAGAGTTTAGCAGGAGAGTCAGGCAACTGGTATTGCTTAAAAGGAAACATCCATATCCCTCTCAGTTAAGGTTCCCTTTAAGTCTCTCCTCCAGAAGGATAACAGCTGGCAATGAAAGCTGAGAAACATCTCCACAAGGTGAGTGACCTACTGATCCTTCCTGGTGGTGGCACATCCGGTTGGAGTGCTGTTTTGTTTGAGAGACACTTTTAATTGATTTATGCAGTATTGAGCACCATGTGCTGCTTCCTATATTATTCATAAGGTTATCCAGGTGCACTTGCATTGTGAAGGAATGTGAGTGTAGTCTTTTTTGAAACAGTGGTGATTAGAAGAGTGAGGTGACACTTTCTAAGCTGAGAGCCCCTGAATACTTTTCATGTGTGTGTGTCAATTCATTGATTGCAGTTTTCTCTACAAATAAGTGAGATCTTCTATACTGATTTTTCTTTTCTTAGCATGCATGATCAGTGTTGTAGCTTAGGGCCTCTGGGCCCCAGTGCAAGTTCTACATTCCCCCCCCCCCCACCCCCATCACTCTGTACATAACAATTGACAACACCTGCCAAAGACAACCACAGTGTCAGATGTGCAAGAAGGGGCTTAGAAACAGTTTGTTAATAATTACTACAATTTAAATCATCTATGAAAGTGATTATTACAAACACAGGACCAATAAAGAGCTAATACTGCAGTTGAGGCAGGGCCCCTCTGGCCCAAGGGCCCCGATGTGGTCGCAACTTCTGCATCCCCTATTGCTACGTCACTGTGCATGATGTTGTTTGCCTGAACAATACCCAAATGCTTGTGTCTTTCTTCATCTATGCAATTGACAATGATTACTATAAACAATCTGTTTCTTCTTCGCTTCATGACTGATTAGACACATTATGTCTAATCTTGGCTTGGTTGGTTTTGGGCACTGCTTAAAATCTCTTTAATTGTGGTGTGAAACTTAAGTAAGACATCATATTTTAAAGTGTTGTTTCTTGCAGGCGATGCTGGATGCTCTAGCTGATCTACCAGAATGGTATGGAGTGAAAGGCATGCAAGCTAACTGGATCGGTGATTGCACTGGCTGCTTTTTTGACTTCATGTTAAAGGTAAGGTGCACCTTTGTCTCCAGCTCTTTTACCTTACTATTTTCTTTCTCTCCTGATGTATCGTCTACATTCACAAATCAAGATAATTTGGGTTTAGTTACTGAAACAGCAGAAGTACAAGTAATGGCAAGTACTGCTTATAAGCTATTGGTCCTTAGCAAGCATGTTTCAGTCTTACGAACTTATTCCAGTGTACAATAAAAATAGTTTTTTGTGGATTACTCCTTTGCAAACGATGACTGCTCTGCGCACTTCTTTATATAACATGAAAGCCTTCAGCTTTCCCACCATGCTGTTACAGGCTATACCACTGCAGCACTTGACATTTCAGCCTTGGTTGCACTGATCAGGGTAGGAAGCTCAAGAGGTCTTGCAAAGCAAAAGTTTAGAATCAGGATGATACAATTTGTTAGTTAACTCAAAAGGTTCAAAGAATAAGCTTTGAATATAAAGGTATAGGCTTTGAATATATATCTTTTTCTGGCTCCCTTCCTGTTGCTGTTTCTTATCTTTAAAACACAAATCTGGACTTAAAAAAGAAATACAAAGATTGTTTTGCTAATGCAGATCATTGAGGTCATTAATTTGCTGTAAAGTTATTTGTAGCCTTGTAAAGCCACGTACAGAAGTACTGTCACCTGCAGAGATCAGGACTTAATCCCTCAGACCACACTTGAGTGCTGTACAGATGCATTGATAGCCTAGAGGCTAGCAATGCATCTGCTGCTATGGAGGGTGGAAGAGGGATGTTATAAACTGTTCTTATCACCTTGCTTCGACACCATCGTCTCACAGACTGTGAGATCACTTGACTCTCCACACAGCAAACAGGAAATAGACTTTCTCAGGCTTCTCCAATGTTTCCGTTATTTATTCAAGTCACAGAAAGACAGATAGATACAGTCATCATATCCTAGCTATGCAAATCTTCATGTTGCGTTACAAGCTCATGATTAGACTCCCTACTGAAGTCACTCAGGCACTTCTTGCTAACCTACGTTCCACTAAACTACCTATGTACAGCAGACATTATATCAGATTACATAAAGGAAGAACATGCTTAGAGAAATAATTGGGTTCCAGTCAGTATTGCGAGCTAGTTCCAGGAAGGAAGAAGCAGAAGTGAGTTCCCCATCGCTCGCTCCAGATTTAATACCGACTAGGAAAGAGTTAAATATGACATCATCTTCGCCACCCCCTATATCAGTCTATTGGTGGACCCACTCGTGGTGTCATCATACCCGCCTACTCGATTAATAATCAATGAGGCACTTGACCCAGATGCAGGCATGTGGATGTTTAGTAAATATGGCCAATGTTTACTGTTCCTGTCCTGTAAGTGGAGGTCAGAGTAAACCGATGGCCTTCTCTTAGGAACATGTTCTCAGTATCTGCGTGTATCTTCTGCTACACGCAGACCCTGAGATGCCTCTGCCTGCATCACCAAACCTCTATCTATTTTAAAGGCATACACTGCGGACAAGCCTTTTACATAAAACTCAGGCCAAGTAACTGAGGCCTACTTAAATTATAACAATCCCCCCTAAAACGGCTTGACCCGCAGATCTCAGCGTCTGAACCTCCCAGTACCTGGTTTCTTTCTTGTATGTTTCACTTTTCGATGTTCGTGCTCACACAACTTCTCTGCTCTAGGCGGTTACCCCTGGAAGAGAGAGAGCAAGACCTCTTGGTCTTCCTGTAACCAGGCTCTCTGGGGAGGCCCTACTTCTAAGTCCCTCAATACCACATGCTCAGCATTTGCGTCACTTGCGTATCACTCACAAACTTGCATGACCACAGAAAAGTGAAACTCGTTTGTTTGTTACAAAACGGAGCAGTGCCAGGTGCCTTCTAAAAGAGCGCCTTTATACAATCAGCCCCATCATAGGTACTACTAAACCTATACCCGTAACCCTGTATATCCCTTAATTTAAACTATTGGTTCAGGAGATTGTTTATGAGGCACCAATCTCTGGACCAGGTTAATTTATTTTACGTAATTTTAACCCGCAACCTCACCTGGATAATGATGCCTAAAGTTGTCATCCCCATCCAGACGACCAGTGGGTGTAGAAAGAACTTTGGAACTGCAGATGCCCCGTCCGAGTGTCCCTGGAACATCACCGGAACCTTTGTCCACCAGGTCAGACTGGAACTCACCTGCTCATTTTTGTGTTCTACCTCGTTAAGATCACCTGTATCATGGTGAAATCTTACCTTTAACTTAGTGTACTGTTTGTTTAACCTTTGTAACAAAATGTGGTCGTCTTGAATCAAACCCTGTTCCCCTTCGTCCCATGTCGTGTTCTCTTTCAGGACGGGAACTACCCGTGAAACTTTGACCTTTAGAGTTCTCTTAACAATTTGAGAAACAACGTCATCCAGCCTGGATGACAGGATCCATATGGGATCTCCACTCACACAATATGTTCCCCTTGGAAAATCCCCCTTATCGGAACAATTATGAGAATATACCTTGAATGTATCATTAGACCTTATGTTAAAAAACCAAACCCTTCCTTCAGCCACCGGAACTATTGGTTTGGCTTCAGGGTGGATCTTTTGAATGGTAGCCTCGCATTCTGCGTTATTGAGCCTGCAGGCTTCTTCACTAAATTTGGCTTGCCCCGGCCAACGCAGATACTTCTGCAAGAATTGCCCGCATGAGGACAACTCTACTTGCTTCACCTCCCCGTCTAGCACCAAAAAAGGTTGACCTCTCAGGTCCTGGTGTAAGACACGGGTTGAGGTGGGAACTAAGGAAGTAGCGGTGCCTAAAGGAATGTTGCACCGTTTCCATTTGTTCACCCAAACATCTCGAAGCTGCCATGCAAAAGATCCTTCTCCAGAAAAATTAATATACCTCCCCTTGTCCAATCTCTCGCTGACAAAATATGTCCCCAGCTGTCCTGATTGGACCTCTTCCCCCCTTACATCCTGAGGCACAATATGTACCTGAGGTCGGGAAGACTGTACTCTCTGCAATCTTTCGATTAAGAGTACCTCTTCACTTACCCAACTATCATGAGGATAAGCTGCTGCATATGGACTGTGTAATATCGTCCCCGGTTGTGACCCGTGTGGTGTGAATGGGGTTCCCTGTGTGGGCTTTCCCTCCCCCGGGACCGCTCTCCCCACCCTCTTTGTCACCTGGAAATGTGGCTTGATCTCGCTTTTTACTTCTTGTTTTGAGAACCACCCACCCTTGGCTTTCCAGCCTTTACGTGTGTATAGTTGTTTCAGAGGCACTCTCTGTTGGTAGCTCCAGAGTGTGATGTGGTCCCCTGCGTCTCTCTGGTAAGAGAATTGACACCTCCTGCTCGTTCCTCTCCAATCTGGACCCATCTCACTCTGCATAACCAAGACAAGGTACCCCTGAATCACACACTCCACCTTTTGCATGTACCCATTGTACTGCAATGTACCTTTTAACAAACCTTTGGATCGGTGCATCGATTCTGGGAGTGTGGCATTCAATAGCAGATTTACACTGCCATTAAATTCCCACTGCCCGCACACTTGACCCTTCAGACCTTTCACCCACCTTGTGCCATGAAATTTGCTTTCTCCTGGCACAAGTGCTCTTTTCCTCCGTCCCTGCATGGTCCGTCTGTGCCAAGCGGAGGGAGGTGTGAAAGGATTAGTACCTTTGTCACCAAACATTAACATGCTTGGGCCTTGCATTCTCATTAACCCCTTATTATACATGAGAATGTCCTCTCTTCGTTCTCCTAGGACGAAATGGCAACCTAGGATCACCATCAGCACGGTACTCCTCATTATAAAAGCACCACCTTGGGAAAGAAAAACATTAGCAATTTGCACTATGCTTTGCTCAGACAGTTCTTTTAGACGTTTTCCGATCTCAGGAATCTCGTGTTTTAGTCTCTTTCCACTCTCAGGAATCTCGTGTTTTAGTCTCTTTCCAATCTCAGGAATCTCGCTGTTCTCCAAGCTTAGATTGGCATCTGGAACCTTTCGCGTATCCGACTGACATCTCCAGCTTTGCTGCCAGCACGGCATCTGTCTCAAATCCATATTGCCAAACACCTGAAATCGAAATACAAACAAATCAATTCTTATTAATGATTTGGGATTCGCCCTGCGGCTTGTACTCTTTACACTTTAAATTGATCAATATATATCGTAATTGATCTCGTTGCTTTATGGTTCTCATGAACACTGTTTACTCTTATTGGTAGATTGGAGTTAAACTTCACCCCCCTACCTCAGTACTATCCTCAGTACTTACCTGTTTAAAATATGCTCCCGCGGACTCCACCTTTGGACGCTCGCTTCACCTTTGGAAGCTAACACCACATTGCAGCTCACTCCACATCCCCCCCTATCTGTCCATGCGCGGCCGTCGCATGCACAGATTACGGATGCCACACCTGTTGCTGCTTTGCAGGTGAGCCTGCAATGCTCTTACTCATTATTGCATTTACTTATCTAGAACTTCATTGCGATACCAGCTCTGCTAGAAGTTCTGTGTGTTGTACCCTCTGATCAATGTTTGCCGTGCCACCACCTAAACTACCAAAAAATTGCTGCCTCCCTGTCGGAAGGAGCACTTTGCACTTAAACTACACAGGGTGCAGGGCTAAGCATACCAGCGTCACATGCCTGTATGCAGATCCCTGAATGCCCACTTGGTAGGTAGTCACATGGCAAACACCGTACTGATACACTGTCACTCTGTAAACGGCAATTCTATCATCTGCATAATTGCCCCATGAACTGCTGTCAGTCCTTGTTCTTTGTGCTACAATTGATAGGAGCTGGAAAAAACATATTTGACCAATCAGTGGACGGAAAAAAACGCACAAAAAACAGCCCCGGCCCAGCATAGACCTCTCAGTCAAGCTCTGGCCCTGTCCACGAAAAAAAAACGGAAAAAAACGTTACCGCTCTGCAGCAGCGGCGACGGAAACCCGGAATCGGTCAACTCCCTTTTTTCCACCTCCGGCACCCCCCTGATGCACTGTCCCCCATTTCCTATTGGGAACTTATGCTGCACCACCCATTAAGGTGCCTCACTTACAGGAATAATCCCATAAGCAACACAGTACAGACCCATTTCCGATCTGTACTGCTCCGTGTGTCCCTGCACCGAGCTGGGAAACACTTCCTATTCTGGCATTCCTTTCCATGGACCCAGGGAAAATCTCTGGGGAAATACTTTGAGAACCGAGACACACAGGAGAATGTCTCTGTATTTCTACCCCCCTCCCTTTCAGCTGCTCTGCCCGGAGCCGCGAGCACAGCCTGACGTGACGTGGATCCCCCAGCCCCTCCTCCCCCCTGCCATGACGTGTGGGGGCCATGACTCACGGGGGCGGGCTCTCTCCACTGCCGCCATTTTGAGTCCTGGACTGCCAGCCAAGATGGCTGCTCCCATAGCAGCCTCTCGTTCCTATAGACCTAGGAGAGAGAACAAAACTCACACAGAACATACATTTGTAATGCATAGTTACACACAGCATCTATACATTTTACCGAGAGTCAGCCTTCCGCTACCTATACTCTCTGGGATGCTTGCCAAAAGTGAGACAAACTGCGTCACAGCTGCAATGCTAAATATTTTACATCCTAGCATCACCCAGGAACGTGGAACCCTCTCTCTCCTCACAAATCATCTGCAGCATAACACAGAACTATTCAAGCGTGCAGCGTAACTCTAAACCATATTAACAGCTAGTACTTCTGAGACGCACATTTATCAGTCTGACATGACTACAACATTAAACCTATATAACTTTTAGCGGCGCTGACTGGAACTAGATAAGCTTGCACCTCTCACTACACTCCTCTCTATCACCTCTCCCTCCCATCCAGTACTAACAGAAGCACCGCTGGCTTATCTCCTGCTGCGGGGGACCCCCCCCCCCTTTTTTCCCAGCCTCTGTAGAGACGGGGAGAGAAGAGAAGAGAAAAAAAAAACCCAATCGACTTCTTTCCAGCAAAAACATGCCTGAGACAAATGCAGAGATAACCACTACGTAAATATACAACACAGGAAGCTTGAATCCGAAGAAAAAAAAAACCAAGCACCTAAACTCTGAAAGCAGCCTCCCCCCTCCCACCACGCGCGAGAGAAAAAAGAAGCCCGCAGCCACCATGCTGCAATTAACACAGAATGTACACATTAACACATTATACTCTCCTTGTTATAACACCAAATACAGATAACGCCATACAACAACGTAAACAAACTTGCCTGAGCAGCAGATTCTTGGCACTTCATCAGCATTCCCGCAACTACACCTGCGAAACTTCCATGGACTCCGGAACCTTCTGAGCGTTTAAACACCGTCATCTCCGTCCCCACACTGGACTGGCTCAGTGGATCTACATCTCCCACAGCGAGTTGCAAGCTGGCCTCGGAGTGTCCCGTCTGACCCATATTTCGGCTAGTGGCTACAGTGCACAATGCAGTCACAGTCTAACGTCCAAGAGTTTCGCCGCTGATTCTCGAATTGCCGCCGTGTGCTTGGCTCCCGCACACTCCCACTTATCAGTATCAGCTTGATAAGCTTTACCGTCTGCGTCCGTCTATTCCGCTTGTTTTGCTGTGGAATATCTTGAAAACTTCTTCTGCCCCCGGCCCGTCTGCCTGTTTTGCTAGGCAGGGAAGGATTTCAGGCACCAATTGTTATAAACTGTTCTTATCACCTTGCTTCGACACCATCGTCTCACAGACTGTGAGATCACTTGACTCTCCACACAGCAAACAGGAAATAGACTTTCTCAGGCTTCTCCAATGTTTCCGTTATTTATTCAAGTCACAGAAAGACAGATAGATACAGTCATCATATCCTAGCTATGCAAATCTTCATGTTGCGTTACAAGCTCATGATTAGACTCCCTACTGAAGTCACTCAGGCACTTCTTGCTAACCTACGTTCCACTAAACTACCTATGTACAGCAGACATTATATCAGATTACATAAAGGAAGAACATGCTTAGAGAAATAATTGGGTTCCAGTCAGTATTGCGAGCTAGTGCGGAAGGAAGAAGCAGAAGTGAGTTCCCCATCGCTCGCTCCAGATTTAATACCGACTAGGAAAGAGTTAAATATGACATCATCTTCGCCACCCCCTATATCAGTCTATTGGTGGACCCACTCGTGGTGTCATCATACCCGCCTACTCGATTAATAATCAATGAGGCACTTGACCCAGATGCAGGCATGTGGATGTTTAGTAAATATGGCCAATGTTTACTGTTCCTGTCCTGTAAGTGGAGGTCAGAGTAAACCGATGGCCTTCTCTTAGGAACATGTTCTCAGTATCTGCGTGTATCTTCTGCTACACGCAGACCCTGAGATGCCTCTGCCTGCATCACCAAACCTCTATCTATTTTAAAGGCATACACTGCGGACAAGCCTTTTACATAAAACTCAGGCCAAGTAACTGAGGCCTACTTAAATTATAACAAGGGACAACTTGTGGGGCATGATGGAGCGGCTTCCAGGAGGTAGAGTGAGGAGAACCAATCACGGGAGGGGGGGGGTCCTCATCTTTCCACTTCCCCGCCCTGTACAGTATATCTACACCCCTTTAAACTTTACTTCCCTGCCCGGGTCATAGATATAGGTACTCCCGCCGCTGTCCGAGCTCCCGCTTGCTTGTGTGCGTGCTCCCATCACCATCCGCTCGGCCTGAGATTAATTAATGAGAATTCATTGATCTTAGTCCCCGTGGTAATGATCGCGGCTTCTATGAGAAACCTGCACGATCATTGTGAAAAAAAAAAACAGTTTCCTATTCATAGTATACTTCCTGTAAACATACATAGTATGTTTACAGGACCATTCAAAAAAAAATCACTGAGGCCATCTTGTGTCCAAAAAGTAAAATTACATCAAAAACATTTTTTTCATTGAAATCATTATTTTACATTTAAAATTAACGGTTTCCCTCCCACACTCTCCCCAAGCTACCCAAACAATTTTTTTTAATACATAAAAAAATTGACAAAAAAACCACATAAATAGTTACCTTAGGGACTGAACTTTTTTAATATGTATGTCAAGAAGGTCTATTACTGTTATGGGCCTGTAAATAGTGATTGACGCAAAACTGAAAAAATACACCATTATTTCCAAACAAAATATTGGCACCAGACATTGTCATAGAGACATAATTTAAACGGTGTAATAACCGGGACAAATGGGCAAATAAATTACATGGATTTTAATCACAGTAGCATGCATTATTTAAAAATTATAATGGCCAAAAACTGAAAAATAATGTTTTTTTTTCAATTTTTTTCTTATTTTCCTGTCAAAAATGCTTAAAACAATTCTTGGCGTAATGTACCACCCAAACAAAGCCTAATTGGTGGCAAAATACCCAAGATATAGTTCATTTCATTGTGATAAGTAGTGATAAAGTGATTGACGAATTACTGGAAGGAGCGCTGAAAGGTGAAAATTGCTCTGGTGCTAAAGGGGTAAAACCCCTCAGTTGTGAAGTGGTTAAAAGTATTGCATGCTGGATCTTTGGGGGGGAGGAGTCTCCTGTGCAAACCCCAGATTCTTCCATCAAGGACCTTTTTGGCTAGGTTTAATCCAGTGTTTGTACTTGCCTTAAGACCTCTTGAGGCGTTTTGTCTTACTTTGGAAAGTCTGACTAGGCATAAAAGTACTGGATTTTAAATCCAGAACATACATAGATAAAACAGTTTAAAGCTGAATTAAAAAAAAAAAAAAAAAATATATATATATATATATATATATATATATATATATATATATATATATATGTATGTATATAATCAATCGAATGCCCATCTGTCCGCTGCGGTTTCTAAGTGGTAGTGATTTGAAAAAGCTCTTGCTAATGCAATGCTATGGGAGATTTTTATAAAATCACGCTCAAGTGGGATCACACACACATAGCATTACATTAGCAAGAGCTTTTTTAATCACACATCGCTCAGAAAAGCGCTCCTAGTGGGTTCCAGGCCTAAGGTAGATGGACACTTGGTATTGATCCAAGGGTGAGTGTGCCTTCATCTTTTCAGCTTACACAAGCATTTCTACAGCATACTTATAGGTGGACCTAGTGTAGTGAACCGTATGCACTGCGACGCGGAGGAAGCTGTACTTCCTGGCTACTGATGCCCTCTGCGTAATGGTGCACGTGGTGCATGAGGGCATCAGTAACCAGGAAGTACTGCGCCCTCATGGATTAGTGCAGTGTATGGCAGCACGATCTGATAATGACACGTGCGCTCCCATTCTCCCAGCTATGCAGGGTGGCGTTAGGTCACACAGCGGATGTTGGTGCTGGTGGGTGGAGGCCCGTGCTGTGAATGCATAGGCCTTGCGCATTCTTGGAGCTGCTCTCATTTGGACTATATGACGCACTGATTTACCCCCCCCCCCCCCCCCAACACTAACTTTCCTCCTATTCATACTTAGGTAAATAATGTGGAAACTGGTGAAATCATTTCTGCGTATTCCTTCAACCCAGAGGCTGTTTATGGAGCATCTCATATTACAATATTACCAAGCCACAGGCTGCTGCATGGAGGCAGCAGTGTGAGGGAAGCCCTACAGGAGACTTTCATACCAGGCAAAGGTGAGAAAAGGAGCAGTGGTGAGTAAGGTCCTTTTACACTAAATCAGTTGGTGTCAGTTATAACTGAACAGACAACTGATGTGCAAAGATAATGCCCATGTTTACCTTAGGTTCAGTTCACATTATACGCATTTTAACTGAAAGTTTTTTCACAATACACTCCTATGGAAAGTTGATGCATCCGTTTTTTCAGTGTATATTGTAAAAGAGGCCTTAGTGATCACAATATGATGTATTGATGTGTAACACTGGGTACAAGTGAGTGTGTTTATGTGTCAGACACTCAAACTTCTACTTCCTCTCAAGTTCATTGAAACACTTTGTTGTGGAGAGATAACACGTTTTTAATGTAATGCATACACAGTTCAGGGTTATAAAGAGATTACCAATTTACAGTATTGCTAATGCCAAATAATTTAAAGAGCAGAGGCAGAACAGGAGATGCTAGCAACAGCCCTATGATTTCTGTATATGGTATACCAACTGCTAATAAAAGGGAAATGTGTGGAACAATAATCTGTGTCATTGGATGCTCAAATCTCTGCAGGAGTGAAAAATTACGAATAATTTACTATTGCAAAGTGTATTAAGGGACAATTTGCTGTTACTTTAGCATATGTAGGGTATAGCTATGCTGTTTCTGAAAAAAGTATCAGGTCTGTCCATTGTAACTAGCATTCCAACTGGAATCTGGTAGTTCAGGGTACCTTCACACTTTGCATTTTTTTTCCCAAATGTGAATCTGCATGTACAAATTTTCGGATGCAATTTTGACTATTTTTCTATGTGTTTTGAGTGTGAAAATTTATAGTGGAATTTTTGTTTACAGCTATAGCTTCCTGTCCCTCCCCTCTATTTCCCGTGGGTTCACCAGGGGAGCATGTTGAGCATGTGCTTGGGTTTTTTTTTTTCGTTTGTTTTTTTTTTTTAGAAGTGTTGCTAATACTGTGTTTCTTATTTATGTACATTTTGGTATTCCCATGCAAATTATTGCATTTGGAGTTCAAAAATGTGCATTTCATTGCTAGCATTGTATGCAATTCCCATATCCATTGCGTAATATATACATGTCATGTAGGCCATTTTTTCAGAAGAAAAATCAGATGTGAAAATTTGCTTTAAAACGCAATGCTGTTGACTTGCGCTAGATGTGTGGCGAACTTGATTTTGCAAAAATGCAATTCGCATGCAAATTGTGTAATGTGTAAAAGGGGCAACACAGTCACTTCCCTGTGTAACTTTTTTTTTGTAAAAGTATAACGTCAGTAACAGTTCGCTCTTCATCATTTCTTCACATAGCATCTTGCTTTGGTAGCAAAAGTAAGAAGAAAAAAAAAAAAAAAAGAAAAGAAACTGAAAGTCAAGCATCACTGGAAATTGAAAGGCTTTTGTGAGATAGCAGTTTTCTTATGTTCAGTATTCTCTTTTATGTTGTGACTGCAGACTGCCTCACTCGTGTATCAGCAATCAACCTGCTTACTAAAAAAGAGATTCCAGTTGTCATCTCTGAGAAAAGTGAGTTTGAAGGTTATCTGGACAGTAAGATTGGTAAGTTTGCTTTTGTGTCATAAAAATACCTCATTCAAAAAGTACTTTCCACTAATTTCTGTCTTTGCAATAGATATTTCTGTCTAGAGTGGAATCAAAAGAAACAACACTACAACCAGTGGCGTAGCTAGAGATTAGAGGGGGAGCCCGTGGTCTTTAAGAGGTTAAAGGGTTACAGTCGGGCATAAAATAAAAAATCAATTCTTTATTTTTTTCTGATAGACAAGAAATACGGATGCTAACCAGGCAATCCTAAAGTTAAAAATCACTCTTATTTTTCTTTTCCATAAAACATCTTTCCCCAGTTTCCCTGCCTTTTATTTGGTACATTTGGTACATCTGCCACACAAAGTACGTTGCGGGGCATGCTGGGTTTTCTTTTTTTCTTCTTTACTTTCCCCTCTTAACTAATGCAGCCTGATTTGGCTGAAGCCTCTTTCCCTCTTGTTTTCCCCTCCCACACCTCTGTTCCTCTGTGATTGCTCAAGATTTCTCAATGCACTTTCTACTGTAGACCTGGGTGGGAGTGTCTGAAGACTGGGAGAAGGGCGGGCAATGATACACAGACAGAGTAGGGGAGGAAATGATGTCAGGATTAGCTTCAAGATAGACACAGACAAAATGGAAAATCTTCTCTTTTTTACTATAGAAAAATCACAAAAATCTAAATATGGACAGTGCAATACATATGTTATATAAGTAGAGAAAGTATTTATCTGCTTATATATGTGGATTTTTTTCTGAGATAGTATGGCGGACAGCTCCACTTTCAAAGTGAACACATCAAGTACCACCTGGCTCCCCTCTTCTCCGGGGGCCCCATAGCAGCTGCTATAGCTATTGCTACACCCCTGACTACAACCCTTTGTGTGTCACAATTAATATTGTCTGCATAGGCCTCGATTCATAAAGCATTACAGCATACGGTAGCTGACTTTACCGAGCACTTAGGAAAATGTCAATTTATAAAGGCTGCTACCACATGGAAAGCTGAAATTACCGAGCAGTGAGGTAAATTACCAACTTGTGTGGTAAATACCTAAGCACATTAGTAAATGTAAATTTATAAAGGCTACAACATGCGGTACAGTCCAGAAATATTACCTGCACTGGTGTGGCGTAAACAGTGCGGAGACTGTGGGGAGCCAGCCGTGACTCGCAGAAGCAGAGAGAGCTATAACTGACAGGAGCAGAGCCAATAGAAACAGCCCCTGTCTCCTGCAAGTCCCGCTGATCGGATTTTGATAGGTTGTGAAGGCTTCTCGGGTGGAACAAGCTTTTCTACCCCCCCAGGCATCGAGCAGGGAGAGCGGAACAAATGAAGTTTCCCCTGGAGCCCTTCGGCCGTTTATGATGATGCAGAGGAGCTAGTGGGGAAAGGCATGTGTAATGTCTCCTGTAAGTTCTTTTAAGCTGGGGCAATTAAATAAAATGTTAAGAAAGACTAATAGACAGATTCAGAGGCATTATAACAAACATGTACATTCTAAAGGGATATCGGGATGCCTCTTAATATTGTAATGCCCTCATTGCACCGAACAGCTTGTAACAAAACAGAGACAGCTCCACACAGCTTTGCTGTTACCAAACAGGTTTTCGTCAATGGGCTTCTGTAAATTACCTAACCACTACCTCACCTGTGAAATTTTTTTATGCATTAGCACACAAAAGTCTAGAATACCAAATAAGGTATTTTAATGTCCAGAATATGAATCAAGGCCAAAGTGTTTCTATGCACTTGAACCAAAAGTCAATCCAAAATTGAACAATAGAAAATTCTCAAAGCAGTCTTGTTGAACAGTGTAATTTTTTCAATTTCAACTTGTATTTATTTTTTTTAGCAGTGTACATGCTTTATAAACATATGTGGATACAACCTTGAAAATCTGTTGATTAGTGTAAGTCCAGTTAGTGCTAGATTGAACATTTCTATGGAAACCAGCCTTGTATCCAAGTCTGCATGGATCAGAAGTATAGTATGCATAAAATGTTAATATAATTTGAGAATAAATCTAATGAACTATAAAACCATCAAAATATCTCTTGTCTTGGCATATGATTGGTTCTGTATATTACCTAAACTCCATATATGCACTTGATTAAAGTCTGCTGAGGTGGCTGATAAAGACCACCTCAGCCGATAATCCGGCGTGTATATAGCAGCCTTCGACTTGAGCCCTGTACACGATCCATCAGGTGGATCAAATTGGCCGAGCTACAACTGATTGCTTTGTGCTGCCGATTGCACCGCCCCGCCACGTGACATCTTGAGTGCATCGCTCCGTCGGCCCTCTACCCCCTTGCATAGCAACAGAACGTGTCATCAGCTGTACAGCTGACTTCTCGTCTGTACAGTGTTGGCCCAGCTATGTCGCCCTTGGGATCTGCTCTCAATGCCCGACAGGCACGTGACATCTTGAGTGCATCGCTCCGTCGGCCCTCTACCCCCTTGCATAGCAACAGAACGTGTCATCAGCTGTACAGCTGACTTCTCGTCTGTACAGTGTTGGCCCAGCTATGTCGCCCTTGGGATCTGCTCTCAATGCCCGACAGGCAACATCAGACTCAGGACTTTTACATTTTCAAGGTAAATAAGAACCCTGTTTGGCGTGTGATTCACTGCCTTTCATTCTTGCCATTAAGCATTAATTACTGCAGATCTGGTTTATCTTAGCAATAGCGATAGAATAATTGGGCTGGGTAATTTCCAAGATTTAGCAGTAGGACTTATTGCCATTAAAGTTGTACCAAGTTTTTGGCACTATATAGTTATATAGTGCCAAAAACTTTGCACCCTTCAAACACCCTTCAAACACATATGAATTGAAGGGTACGTGTAACGATCGGTGTAACACAGAGAGGATCTGATTACCGGTGATCTGCAGTATCACCGAGAATACAGATATATACCCGATTATTGATGATCTGCAGTATCACCGATAATCAGATATATCTCTAACCTCTGGACACCTGAGTAATATGAGTGTTTGGTGCAACAGTAATACTTTGAGGAGGGTCCCCGTAAAGGGGATACAATGCAGTATGGGATACTGCCTGAAGGACAGGCTCCTTCCTCGGCCTGAGGCTCCCAAAGGGGGGGGGAGTCAGGCTGAGTGAAGAAAGGACCAGAGTGTGAGTGACACCAAGGGGGGAGTGTCACTGACAGATCTGTGAACTATCTCTAAACAGAGGAGATAGTTCTCGAGGTCGGACTAGCCAGGTCGGCAACAGACAGACAGATAAGGTACAAAGACAGAAGGCTGATTCGGTATCCAAGACAGGCAGGGTTTGGCAACGTGATATCAGATATGCGTAGTACCGAATCAGAAAGCAGAGGGATGGTCAAGAAAGCAGAAGGTCATAACAGATAATATACAATGCCTAGTCTCGGTGTGAGCTCCGTAATCATCAACACCCTGGAACTAGTCTGAAGAATAACAGAATGATAATACAAGTCCCTAATCTGGGTGTGAGGTCCGTGATCATCAACACCCTGGAACTAGTCTGACGTATAACAGGTTGAGAACACAAGTCCCTAATCTGGGTGTGAGGTCCGTGATCATCAACACCCTGGAACTAGTCTGACGTATAACAGGTATAACACAAAATCTGACAAAAGGTCTGAGTGCTTCCACGTAGTGATCGCAACGGCAGACAACCAGAGAATGACCAGCACCCAGTATATATAGCAAAGCGCTCTCCAGCGCCTCCCCTAAGTGCTGGACCAATGGGAACTGGTTGAATCGTCAGCTGACCGGCTTGGTCAGCGGACTCCCATCTGGCTGTCATAAAAGTTCTGCCTCTCTGCGCGTCTTTCTGAACCTGTGTGGACTATCAGTCCCAGCCACACCAGACATGTGTTGCAAATCACCTGCCGTGCTGGACGCGGAATCCGCCGCACCGCTATCACGGCATGCGCGGTTCCTCCGCGTTCGGCCATCTTACTGGATGTAGGCCTATGCGTGCAAACTGCCGCGTTGGACGCGGAATCAGCCGCCACGTTCTGAGTACTCGCGGCGGCTTTTCCGCGTTTCCTCACAGTACGTAAACCAAATTTTGTAATTAAAATTAGTTGACGGGTAGTGTCCCTATAATTTATTGAAAGTACTTACGGGCCTTGGTTTGTGCCAGGGTCCCTCCTTTCCCTGTTTAAACGGACTTTAATTATTTGACCCACAGCCAGTCAACCAGAAGCATCCAGGAGCTGGGGATCCACACTTAGCCAGATTCTGTTGATAGCTTAAAGTACTAATTGAATTGTATTATTTGTTATGACCTTCTGCTAGCTTGACTACTCTTCTGCTTACTGATCCTGTGCCTTTGCCTATCTGATATAGTTGCCGACTCTGCCTGAAACACTACTCTGATTTAGCTTTCTGTCTCTGTACCGTATCTGTCCGCTCGTTGCCAAATCTGCTTGTCTGACTCCTGTCCTCATCAGTGAGCCTAGTCACTGGTGAAGGATCCTCTGCTAGTATCGCCTGCTTCACAGGTGATTACTAGCCGCAGTACTATCTGAATCACCTGCTCCTCAGGTGGTCAGTAGCTGCAGTACAGTCTGAATCACTTGCTCCTCAGGTGGTCAGTAGCTGCAGTACAGTCTTTATCACCTACTCCTCAGGTGAATAGTCACTACAGTACTATCCTCTCTACCTGCTCCTCAGGTGATAGGGGCTACACTACAGTCTGAATCACCCGCTCCACGGGTGATCAGTACACTTGTCTAACATATTACCGTACTACCCACTCCTCGGGTGAACTATCTCACTATTGTCTGCATCTCCAGCTTGCTAGAGTTTGTACTCCTGTGTTATATAGAGATATTCCTCTCTCCCAGCTCCTCTGGGAAAGCGAGTATCTCTATGGTTACTGTTGCACCAAACACCTACCCTTACATTGGTTGTCCTGTTTCTGGCTATACTAGTATTATTGGTCATTCTGCAGATCACACATAATCAGGTATAGCATCTGTATTATTGGTGATACTGCAGATCACCAATAATCAGCGAAGTCTGTTCTCGCTGACACCAATCGTTACATGCTCTCAATAAAGTATCGGTGCATTGCTCATTATTTAATTTTAATTGTAAAATTCAGTTGAGGCTTACTTTAGCTTTCTACTGCTCACTAACTTTGCTGATTTGTATTTTTTCTTTAGATAGTGTGCATGGTTTGTGTACAGTAGTTATTGGAGAAAGACACTAAAGATTTGAGTTACTTGCACAGTAGGGGATTGCTCTAATTTGACCCTCTCATGTGGAGTTTTTCTTGCCTACATTATTACTTAAGATGTTCAGCTATGAATTTTACTTTCTTTTATTTTTTACAGCTGGGGCCATTAAACCTCCTTGTGTTTGTGTTAACAGAATATCTCTTTTTGGATTGTTTGCTTTCCATGTTTCTATAGAAACATCATACACTTTTGTTGGAGATTCTGCATTGTCAATGCAGGAATCAATACACTTGCCAACTTGTCAACCATTATTGTTTTGGGTCTCATGGGGTCTGTTGAGTGTCATTATTTTGGGGATGTCTGCTTTTCCTTGGTGAAGGGTCTATCTGCCCTGTGGCATTCTATTGCCAATATATTTTACTTTTTTACATGTATACTGTAGCTGCTTGGAAACTATTTAAATTGTCTTTTTATGAACTGAAACTAAGGCTTATTTTTGTAGTAGGGCTTATATTTTGAGCATCTTCAAAATTCCTGAAAAATCATGCTAGGACTTATTTTTAGGGTAGGTCTTATGGTTGGGGAAATAGAGTATATTAAGGTATTAAATGGATGTTGGGGTACTTTATTTAGCCTTTTTCCATGCGTATGTAGAGCTTTTAGCAAATGAGGCAGGACATTACAGGCCGGGTCACACTTGTTTCTGCAAGAACGCAGAAAGTGGATTCTATGTTAAAAATAGGTCCCACTTCCACTCGTGCAGAAACACGGATCGCACACGGATCCATGTGGCATGGATTGAAAATGTCACAGAGAGTCCGGATTTGACACTTTTTTTCCCAGACTGAACAGGAAAACGTGCCCAATGCAAGCCTATGAGAATGGACACATTCCATTCTCATTAGGCTAGTCGCCGCATCCGCGTCGCCCGTTTCAGCTGCATCCCGTCTTCATCATGACATTGTACTTGAGCGTCCCGCCATCCATCTCTGCCACTCGGTCCATTCTGAAGATCCCGGAGGCCAACAGAAGCATGGGATTCTCCATGGGGCTGCAACAGACCCAAGGGAATTCTCAGCAACAGAGAGAATTTTCATTGGTTCATGTTGAACCAATGAAAATTCTCCCTGTTGCTAGGCAGAATTGGCCTGTTGCAGCCTATGGAGAGCCATGCTTCTGCTGGCCTCCAGGCTGTGGAAGGGACCAAGCGGCGGGATGAGCGGTGGTGGCGAGACAACATGAGCATCCAAAGCGTACGTACCGACACACGGAATGTTCCATACATCCAGATTAGATCTGTGTCAAACTGATCAGTTTTTCAGAAAAACAGATCCCTTTGTCACGGATCTGATCTGGAACCGGACAAGTGGGGACCAAGCCTAAGCCATTAACCTAATAGCTGACTGTACTTGCTCAGTTTATCATGTGAAATGGGGACAGACAATACTGGATTAATTATAGATAAGTGCACACCACCCAAAAAGAGAGATTTTATAAGACTCTTTGCCCACCTCTACCCGTTATATTCTGCTAACATCTTAAAATCCCTAGCTTAGCCCATTCAGTGCACACAATCCCCACTTACAAATGACTCGAGTTACAATGTTCCAGAGATGCAAACAAAGTTGTCTTTATGTACAAAATGTCATTCTTCATTACATATTTCTGTTGTTAAATGTTACAGCATTCATTTGCTGGCCTCAGGGTCAACTGGACTAAGTCTTATGTTCTCCCAATAGACCTTTCTCCTCCTACAGAAGTACATTTAAGTTCACAAGTACAATGGGTCAGTGAGTTTAAGTATCTAGGGATAATAGTATCCAGATTCCCGCTGGAATTTGTGGCACTAAACCTCTTACACCTATTGCAATCAGTTTTTGCTAAACTCCTGCCTGGGAAAAACTCCTACTAAGCACAGTTGGCCGCTCCATCTTATTTAAAATGATCCTACTACCTTAAGTCCTATACATTACCTGGCAGTCACCAATGTACTTACCACCAGACACGTTTACCAATCTTAATATGCATTTAACACAGTTTATATGGGCCATTTGAAGACATAGATTACTGGGAGGGAGGAGGTGCCCCAAGATGTGATTTGTGGAAGGGTTAATGTCATCTGGATAAAACATAAATAAATAGGCTTACTTTTAAAAGAAGGGGGTAGCCCAAATAAAGTAATAACATTTTTAATAGAAACCAGACACTTGAATGATAACTCGTTTCGTGGATCGCAGTCCGCTTCCTCAGATCAAATAATTAAAGTGTCTGAAACAATTAAAAAACATTGGCACTCCTCAGTGTGCAAAATGGAAAAACATAAAAAATAACTTTATAACTCATAAAATATTACCTAGGACAATATATATACAGTATGCAATCAGCAATCAACTATCTATGTCAGTTGCTGCAAGATGGTAGGCTCAAATTCTTTGATCAGCTAGCAACCGCTTAAACACACTCTTCTATGTCAATTTGATACCCTCTCCATCAGTATGACGGACTATAGCATTTTGGAAATCCCTTGTAGCCTATCCTCTAATCAACTGATCTCGGCACTGTATTCTGTAATTCTGTAAATGGCTAGTAGGAAGGCTGAGGCTCGCAGGATGGTTTGGGAAAGGGGCGTTGGATCTATATTGGAGGAAGGACGGGGAGGAGACATTAGATAGAGTAACTAAGGTAGCCCCTGCTACTCCTATACATTATTTATCAGGCATATCTCACTCCCATGTGACTAGCCAAATTCAAGCCTGGTGCCTTGCCTAATTGCCCAAAGTGTTTTGTAAAGCTGGGTACCTTTCAGCACATGCTGCGAACTTGTCCATTAGTCAATACTTATTGGACTTGGATTGTAAAATTACCGGTACTTAATGACTTCATGGAATGTCCGATCACCAGTGACCCAAATGTCCTTTTCTTGATACTTTAAGCAGAAAAATTTGAAACAGTTTAACATAGGGGTCCTACACCTGGCCCGAAAATGTCTTAACAGATATTGGATACTTGCTAAAGTCCCTACTTGTAATGAGTGGATCAGGTCAGTGAAACAAGTGCTTCCTCTTAGTAGGGCGGTGTACCAGTGCAAACATGCAGAAGATAAATTTGTGAAAATATAATCTGTATAGTTCAATTCCTCTCAAACTAGACTATAAAGAGATACTAAATGGAGATTACATACATGCATAATGACTGATTTAATGTTCTGTATATGTGCGATATCTTGTACTGAGAGACTGATGTACATACCTCAGAAAGGCATTAGTTTGACAGGGTTCCTGAGTTATCTTGTTCTGTTTTGTGTCATGTATGCAAAACTTAAGTTGGTTGTGTCTATATCGCTTTTATATTTTGTATGTCGATATTTTTCAACACCACTTGCTTTAAAAAAAAAAGTTACAGCATTGCATAAACTGTTTTAAGTTCTAAAAAACACTTTAAAACCACCTCGAAAACAACAACAACAAAAAAAAACCTGTTTATACTGTATGTCCAAACCCAGAGTTGTCCAAAAGTAAATATATTATTCATGTTTCACCATGTTTAATACACCACCTAACTTGCAAACAAATTCAGCTTACAAACAATCTTCCAGAACACAAGTTGTTTGAAAGTAGGGGGCCGCTTGTATAGAGAAATTTGGTGTATTTAAGGCAAGATATACTGTAGAATTTATTATAGCTGCAGGCTGCAATAAACTACAGGATTTAGAAATCCTCCTTAGTATCTTGCCTGTTTTAATCTTTGGAACATAAACAGCTATTGTAGCTTGTCAAATTCTTTTCCTGCATCTGACATTATAGCAGAGGTTCTCTGTTAGTTGAGAACAATTATAATTACCGTAGTTCTAGTATTGTCTCTTACTGTATTGCACCATCTTTTTGCCCACCACTTTGATTCTATATTTCCATTAATATAACATAGCCTGGGTGTGAATGAATTGGTACACCATTAGGTGTTGGTAGAGTGCACTCACGTATGCGCAGTACACAGCGGCCCATTTTCAGGAGCACTCGGGCTCCCATTCTCTGTCCTCCATTTTGAAAATGGCCATTACCCCATAACAGCTTTCTGGTCAGCACACTGTTAAACTGTAATATCGCCCACTTGAGCAATAGGGAAACATGAACATTACCGGGCACATCAGTTGTCCACTCAGCTATAACTGACAGCAACTGATATATAACTGACAGCAACTGATATATTTCAGTTCTGACAAAATGTTGTCAGAACTGGAAGGGATCATTGTCAGAAGAAAATGGAGAGCTTCTGAGAGGAACTGATGGCTAGGTAACGATTTAATGTTCATTTGAAGTTACCGCATGTGTTTATTTTATATAAGTGTACTCAGTACAGGTTCCCTTTAAGGTAAGGTTATACTGCTGCTGGGAATATATCTACACATGAGGGAGGAGGTGCACATGTGCAAGGCTTTTCCGCTGGGATGGCCCAAAACAGCATGTGTTTGAGGCTTCATATAATATGGGAAGAGCACATTTTATAAAGATGTTCAGCTTTGTCAAGCCACTGTACTCCTTACAAACACTTGTGAATGGTTTAAATGCTGTTTTTGATAAAGTCATCTGGAAAGATAAAAGAACCAGAAGTGCTCTGAATAGACTGCAGCAAGCTAGACCTTAAATAGGCCTGATTATTCCATAAACCAGACTTTACAACTTGACAAGCATTTTCAAGCATACCTGCGCTTGGTTGAACACTCCATTTTTATTGTACTAAATGCCTGTACACACGCTTGATTAAAGTTGGGTTAGCTGATAATCAGGTGTGTGTACATGGCCCCCAACTGCCTACTGCGCAAGCGATCTGCTTAGCAACTCACCCAATAGATGGCCAACCGCTTTGAAGCTGACGCTCCCTCACCCGCCATGTGACGTCACCCACGCACTGCTTTGTTGTCCCTCCACCATCGCCCTCTGCATAGCAATAGAATGCTTTGTCAGCTGCACAGCTTACATGCGTCTGTACAGGCTGGAACGCGATGTCGTCCTAGGGGTTCGGGTCCGACGGACGACATAAGTCCGCACCTTTACACTGAAGGAATCCAGGAGGTCAAATCCTTAAACAGTAATGCCAGTTTGCAAATAATTCAGACATGTGCACTTTAAAGATTTTGAAGCTATGCTCAGTTTTGTCCAGCTTTTACTCATAGTAGTTGAACCTGCAGTGTGTTAGTGCTTGTCAGAATAACAATCAAGTAATCATTATGACAAGCAACGTAATAGGAAACATCTCAAAGATGTTTCCTTTGTTCAGTGGGTAATTGAACTGTTTGTTTTTAATGTAATATTGTATGCCTCAGTAACTCTGCATTGTCTATTGATAGGTATTCCAAGCACAAACTTAGAAGATGAAATCTTGGCAGACAAATTGGGTCTGGCTTATTCAAGGGTTACTGAAACGCTTGCTGATGGCTCAGAGAGAGTAATAAACTCTGAACAGGTAGGATTGATACCTTCGGAATGTACAATAATGTCCCTAATGTATGTTAGCTTAATTAAAAAAAAAAATACACATAGGATTGTTAGTCTAAGTGGCCATATAACTTAGAACCACTATAGCCTTAGAAAAACTGCAGTCAAGTCCGTGTTTCCCAGACTGGGCATCAAGTGTCAGCAGGCCCGGATTTACAGGAGCCTATAAGCACAGATGTCCTGGCACCCTAGACTTCTCCCTCCATGAACCTACAAACTCCCACGAACTGCAAGTGTGCTGACTGGCTCTTCTCCCTTACTTATCTTTCCATCACAGGTAGCTAGAGTTGCCCCTTAGTAGTAGGTAGCCCAAAGTACCCTGAATAATAAGTAGCTACAGATGCCCCCAAGTATTAGGTAGCTAGCAGACCCTCAGTATTAAGTAGCTAAAGGTGCCCCTGACCGAAGGCAGCTCTTGGCAGTGGAATGTCGAGCAGGGTGTGTAACCTCTCATCAGGACTCTGCATAGGGAAGTAGGGAGGGAGGGGCCCAGGGAGGGGAGTCGCCCTTCCATTACAGTGCCTTATGGTAAATGCGGCCCTGAGTGTCATTAATGATTGTCATGATTTTTTTATTTTATTTATTATTTTTATAGTACTGACATGTTCCACAGCACTTTACAGAGAATACAGTTTTATCACTAACTGTCCCTCAAAGCTCACAATCTAATCCCTACCATGGTCATTTGCCCATCATAGTCTAGGGTCAATTAGGGAGGAAGGCAGCTGACATACCTGTATGTTTTTGGGATGTGGGAAGTAACCGGAGTGCCTTGAGGATACCCAAGCAGACACCCACTTTTTGTGCAGACTGCACAGTCAACCCACACCCCAATCATAAATTAGTCATGACATCATAAATTCTGTTAACAAGTTTTTTTTGTTGTTTTTTTATTTCCATATATTTACTTTCATTTTCCCTTGGGGCTTTAATAGTCACTGAGCTGTGCATGCTGGGCACAGCACTGAACTATCCAGGCTGACAGGATTGCTCTTTAATCACCCAGTGCAAGACATAAGACTTGATAGCAGGGAGCTGCTGTGTGTAAGCTGCAAAGACAGAAAGCTGTGCAGGCTGAATATAGCACCGTGCTGTTTACAGGTTTAACGGGATATGAATTATTATGGAAGATGGCTGCTAGCAGCTCTAGTTGAATGTGACTGGTGGAGATTGGGATTTCCACACTGATGACATTACTTTGTGTTATAATTTAAGTAGGCCTCAGTTATTTGGACTGAGTTAGTCAAAAAGGCTTGATGAGCAGACCTGCCCTTTAAGGGGATTTTCTCTTAGAGAGAAAATCTGCAGTTCTGTCAGCAGAACTAGAACATACCAGGAAGCTGTTCTATGGACAAGGCCGCAGGTCTCCCTGACCTGGGCATGTACCGCCACTGGAACAATAAACATCAGCCATGTTTTGTAAATATCCACATTCCTGCATGTAGGTCAAATGCCTCATTGATTATTAATCGAGTAGGTGGGTATGATGACACTACGACTGGGTCCACCAATAGTCTAACAATATTTGAGAGGAAGAGAACAGTACCTGGCACCAAACGCAGCAGGGCAGACACACCGGACCCGGAAGAAGGAGCGTGCTCATCCACAAGTTTGTTGCATCCAGTAGACTTGAAGAGAGGAAAAGGAGGCACCGCTTCTTTAAAATTCCTTTATTCCGGTGGGGGAAGTAGCAGGTACACAGCAGTGGGGGTAAAAAAGGCCTGACAGCTGTTTCGCTGGTTTAAACCAGCTTCTTCAGAGGCAGAGTGTACCACCAATAGTCTGATTTAGGAGATGGCGAAGATGATGTCATATTTAACTCTTTCCTAGTCGGTATTAAAACCGAGGTGGGCGATCAGAGCTCACTCTGCTTCTTACTTTCGCACTAGCTCGCAAGGCTGACTGGGACCTCTAAGTATGTTAATTCCTTTCTGTAATCTGATATAATGTATGCTGTACATAGGTAGTCTAGTGTAACTTTGGTTAGAAAGAAGGTACCTGATTAGACTTCAGCAGGAAGTCTAATCAAGAAGCTTGTAACGCAACATGAAGTTTGGCGTGGCTAGGATATGATGAACTGTGTCTATCTGTATTTCTGTTCTTGAATAAATAACGTAAACCTTGAAGAAGCCTGAGAAAGTCTATCTCCTGCTTGCTGTGGTGAGAGTCAAGTGGTCTCACAGTCTGTGAGACGCAACTGTAAGAAGTTAATGGTGTCGAAGCAAGGTGATATAGAATAGGTTCTAACACTTTGTGCTAAACATAAGGCATTTAGGATAATAACCTGAGAGGAGAAAAATCTTTTCAGTTACTTACCTAAATCGTGGGAAGCCTCTGAATGATCCAGAGGCTTGCCAGAAGATCCTTCACAGCCCCACTTGCTATTGGCCAGGACCCTCTTCATCTCCATGGCCACTCTCCCATTTGTGCACAAGGGTGACTCTACTGCGCATGCGCGAGTATGGTCCACGCTTGGCCAGTTGCATAAAGCCGCTTATGCATGGATGAAAAGGCATGCACAAACTGCAATATAGTCGCGCTCTTACACGGATGGGAGAGTGGCTGGCCACGAGAACATATTCAACAAGCTTTTGTCAAATATGTTCAAGGGAGCCCAACGGTAGAATGAAGGCTCAAAGAAGATCGGGGAAACTTCTGGACTATCCAGAGGCTTCCTACAAGTGATGGTTAAGTAGATGCAAAAAACGTCGAGTTGATGCAAATTTATGAAGCTTGAAAATGAACCGATCAAATTTTACCTCAGCAGGATTTGATTGGTTCATTTTCAAGCTGCATAAATTAGCATCAACTCAAAGTTATTTGCATCTACTTGACCATCACTACTTCCTATTACTTAGGTAAGTATCTTCCATTTTTTCATCCACTTCAGTTATGTTTTAAGGACATCTTTATATTCCTTTTATTACATCACAGCCAGCACACAATGTTCATCCCAGCAGATTACTAAATCGGCCTTGCCTTCGTTTTATACATCTTCTGTCATAGAAATTGTTTTATATACTGGTAAATACTTATTTGAGTCTCAGTTCAATAACAGCAGTAAAATGAATAGCCAGTGGTCCTTGGCTTTACAGTATGATTAAAATATATTTATTAGATACCTGTTTACTAAAAGGGGAACTTATGAAAACATGAAAAGCTTATAAAAAGCGAAATTTTGCACATCATTTTAGCTACCAGAATCTCTGGAACTACTTATTATTTTAACTTTAGGTAACCTCTGGTAATATTTTATTTTAATATTATGTTCGGTTTATGTTGCCTAGGTTTGTGACAGGTGTGCTTTAAAGGACAGATATTATGGAAGAGTTGGCATTATGAAGCACTGATGAATCTAAAGACATTGGCCTCAATTCACTAAGCTTCTCTCCTGTCTTTAACCCTCCTGGCGGTATAAAAAAATCCGCCAGGAGGGAGCGCAGCAGTTTTTAAAAAAAAATGTTTTTCCTATATCATGTAGCGAGCCCAGGGCTCGCTACATGATAGCCGCTGCTTAGCGGCATCCCCCCGCCCTCTTCGATCGCCTTCGGCGATCTCCGATCAGGAAATCCCGTTCAAAGAACGGGATTTCCTGGAGGGCTTCCCCCGTCGCCATGGCGACGGGGCGGGATGACGTCACCGACGTCACTGACGTCGGGACGTCATTGGGAGTCTCGGGCCACCCCTCGGCGCTGCCTGGCACTGATTGGCCAGGCAGCGCACGGGGTCTGGGGGGGGGGCGTGCGGCGTGACGGATAGTGGCGATCGTGCGCGGAGCGGCGGCGATCAGTGTGCTGGCGCAGCTAGCAAAGTGCTAGCTGCGTCCAGCAAAAAAAAAATTAAACAAATCGGCCCAGCAGGGCCGGAGCGGCACCCTCCGGCGGCTTTCCCCGAACTACGTTCGGGGTTACCGCCAAGGAGGTTAATAACGCTTTTAGAGTTATCACCACAGTGATAAGGCATGTAGTATTTAGGAAACATTTTACCTCGGGCAAACCTAAAGTTAAAGAGACTCTGTAACAAAATTTTCATCCTTATTTCTTCTATCCTATAAGTTCCTATGCATGTTCTAATGTGGTCTGGCTTACTGCAGCCTTTCCTACTTGCACAGTCGCTGTATTATCTCTGTTATATGATATAATCTTCTCTCCTCTGTCGGGCTGAGGCACTCAGACTGGAATGTGCAGGGCTGCTTGTGATTGGCTAGAAGCTATACACACCCTCTCCAGGCCCCCTGCAGCAGAGAGTGGCAGAAACAGCACAGAGGGGCCCAGGAGAACATAATGAATAGAATGGTATGCTTTTTGTTGTAAGAATTTTAGAGTACAGATTCTCTTTAACTCTTCTGTCTTTAACCAGTTCGGCCTATCTGGACGAGCTTCCTTGTTCAGATAGGCACTGCTGCTGCCGCCGGCTGGTGCCGCGATCGGGCGCGCCCCCGCACGCGCTCCCGCTGCCCGCCGCTAGCCCCCCGATCAGTGAATGGGAATATAATTCCCATTCACCGATCTACCTTCCCCGCAGAAATACCGACGCTTTCTCTCCAGAGAGCGCGGTATTTCTGCCCCCAGGAAACATCTCCCCAACATTTTAGTTCCTGGATGCGAGATCGTTCGCATCCAGGACTTTTTTCACTGTGGCCATCTTGTGGCTAAATAGTAAACTGCACCAACATACAATTTTAATTAAAAAAAAATATTATTTTATATTTAAAATTAGAAGTTTCCCTCCCACACCAAAAATTACCCACATACACTTTTTTTTATTAAAAAATAAATAAAAAATACAATAAAAAAAAAAACAAAAACAACATAAATAGTTACCCAAGGATCTGAACTTTTTAAATATGCATGTCAAGAAAATATGTTATTATATTATTTAAAATTATAAGCTTATAAATAGTGATGAACGCAAATTGAAAAAATGCACCTTTATTTCTAAATGAAATATCGGCACCATAAATTGTGATAGGGACATCGTTTAAACGGTGTAATAACCGGGACAGATGGGCAAATAAAATACATGAGTTTTAATTACGGTAGCGTATATTAATTTCAAACTATAATGGCCAAAAACTGAGAAATAATGAATTTTTTTCATTTCTTTCTTAATCTTCCTGTTAAAATAGATTTAGAAAAAAATAATTCTTAGCAAAATGTACTACCTAAAGAAAGCCTAATTAGTGGCGGAAACAACAAGATATAGATCAATTCATTGTCATAAGTAGCAATAAAGTTATAGGCGAATGAATGGGAGGTGAACGTTGCTCGGATGCATGAGATTTTCGGACTGCGGTGCTGAACCGGTTAAGTTAAGGTGAGATCTCTGAAGTTAACTCTTTAATCCTTAAAATAACTCAAGTTAAAGGAATACTATCGATACCCAAGTGTTCTAAAATGACAGTGTGTAAATAATGTCTAAATAGCTGTGTAAACATTTTCCTACTTTTCATGTTAAATATCAGAGGCAAAAGCTGTAATTTATTGAGGGTAGGATTTTGCTATATTGGGACAAATCAATTGCAGAAGGGGTGTCTGCTTCAATGCGCAGCCAGAGTTGCATATCAGACTACAGAAAGCAAATATCAAACATATCAAACTCTGAAAGCAAAAACAGTATGAAAAAGCTGTGACAATTAGTTACATTTCCTCTGCTCTCTTCAGACACTTCAGTCAGAAACACAGGACACAGAAGCTGCAGCTGTTCTCTCTGTCACACATAGAGCTACACATAGAGTTAACTGATCAAGTGTGAGGAGAATTTCCCCTCTCCTCATGGCTCAGTCAGTCGTCCGTTTTGGCGTCAGTAAAGTTTGAATGTATTTTGATAACAGTAAACAAAGAAGTTGCTACTAAAATGTATACACCAGTACTTAGCAGCACTTCCCAAACAATTCCTGTGTCAATTGAAAAAAATATGTGAATCGATAGTATTCCTTTAAAGACAGGCTGTTAATTAACTGCATGTGAAAATAACTACAGAGGAGGTAACTTAATAAAGCTGAATATAACCCTGCATTTCAACTTTGCTCTAAAACATTATTTACAGTATATTATATGCAACCAGCATTTTTTTTTACTAGACCAGCATTGGAAGGGTTACACAGGGCTTTAAAGTTCCTGGAGATTTCTGCAGATGCATCCGAAGCTGACATAGATACATTTTGTTTACATAATTGTATCTAAGTGTTGAATGTGACTCACGGTCTCTGACTGAGAAGGAGCTGGAGGACAGCGAAAGAGTGTGTAACATTTCTCAATAGATACATTTAACTAAATAGAATGTAACAATCTGAACTTCTGCATATCTCTCCAACTTTAAACCTCTGTGTTTAACCCTTCCAATGCTGGTTTAGTAAAAAAAAAATGCTTTTTGCATATAATATGCTGTAAATAATGTTTTAGAGCAAAGTTGAAATGCAGGGTTATATTCCGCTTTAAGGACTGAAGAGATGAGATAAATCTCTCACTGTGAAAACTTATCTCTACACCTTAATAAGGCAAGATCGATGTGTTGCGGTAAGTTTTCTCTTACCTTAATATCTCCAGCATGATCTTAGTGAATTGAGGCCAATATTGCATACATTGAAAGCCATAGATTAAATTACCAGTGAGCTAAATATTATTTCATTTTATAGGCATTTGGTATGACTGAGACACGTTAATGTATGCCTGTTTCTCAGTTCACAGGGCTGTCTAGAGAGGAAGCTTTCTCTGCCATTACCCAACAAGCAAGAAATGAGGGAGTAGGTGGACATCTGACCAGCGACAAGCTAAGGGACTGGCTCATATCAAGACAGAGATACTGGGGCACACCAATCCCCATCATACACTGTAAATCCTGTGGTACTGTCCCTGTGCCACTTGAGGACCTGCCTGTTTTCTTGCCCAGTGTTCCCTCCTTCACGGGAAAGGGCTCTTCTCCTTTATCATCAGTTTCAGAGTGGATAAATTGCAAGTGTCCAAAGTAAGTACCTCAAAAAAACATTCCATGTAGCGTATATGAAACATTCCTGAATTAATTAATGCAATAATCTTGTGTTTGCTACTTCCTGCAAGCACTGGTGCCCAAGTGCCAAGCAGGGCTGGATTTACCATAAGGCACTGTAGGCATGTGCCTACAGGCGCCTGATAATGGAAAGGTGGCTCACTCCCCTCCTCTCACATCTCCCTCACTCCTTTACTATATAGAGTTCTGAGCAAAGTGTAAATGGCAGGTTACTCACCAGCTCTCGGCATTCCACTGACAAAATCTCCCTTTAGTCAGGGGCACCTCTAGCTACTTAATACTGAGGTTCCTCTAGCTACCCAATACTTGGGAGCACCTCTAGCTAATTAATATTGTGGGTACTTCTGGCTACCTAATACTAAGAGGCACCTGTTTCATTACAAGGGAGAAGTGACAGCTAGGACACAGCCAGCACACTTGTGGTGCTGTTTGGTGGGGGTTTGTGGGTTCATGGAGGGCAAAGTCTAAGGTACCAGGACATCTGTGCCTATAGGCTCCTGTGAGGTAAATCCGGGCCTGGTGATAAGTAACTATTTTATGTGTTGGGAAACATTTTTTTCTAATGATGTTTCAATAAAATAATATGACAATATTTCTTAGCACAGAAAGTGGACTTTCAGGCAAGGAACTCACAGGGACTATATTCATACTCTCCACCACTGGAAGTCTACCGCTGGCCTCATATGTGCTCTTTATTAAGTGGTCCTGTCTGCTTTGGTGCCAGTATGTTAGAGATGATGACCCTACAGATATGTCTTCTAACATAACAGGTACTCTGAAACAGTAAGAGAAGCTACTTTGATGTAAAGGACCACTACCCACTTGTCTTGTGACCGACACCGCATGAAAGATGGGCATCTGAGAATAGGAAACTCGCCAAACAATCCATGGCTGTGTTGGGAGAGAAGACTCCCGAGAACTAAAGAAAAAGAGGACCAGCCTTCCTGGGGAGATATGTTAGTTTTCTCCTAAAGGTTCACGTTTTAGTACATGCCTGAAAATGCACTGAAAGTGCAGCTATAAAAGTTACATTATGAATAACGTTAAATAATGTAAATTGGCCGTACCTTGGGACTACTTAGTCTGGTCTCTCTGTAAACATACGTAGAAGAATGATTCTAGGAATTGCTTCTTTTTGTGGATTTGTAGCAGTCTCTCAGGGTGAGCTTTCATCTGCTTTTATAGGAAGGAATGGGTGATTAGTGCCATCTGCCTGGTATAAACATGACTTTGCTTGCAGCATTACTCTTTCATATCTAATGGAACAGATAATAACATTCTTTCTCACATCCCTTTTTATAAGATGCAGGTGGCATCATATTTTTGTAAACTCTTTTCCTACCAGTATCCAACAATACAGACATAGACTTTAGTAAAAGCTCTTATAGGCTAGCAGTTCTTATAGCTGAACGGATTTATGCTGTAGACAGGTATGAAAATAGTGCAAGAAAAATGCTTGTAACGATAACATATGCCTGTATTTACAGAATATGTTCTACTGAAACAGCTGTTATATTAAATCAGTTAAATTAGATTAAGTTAGTGCACAGCTGCACAGATTCCTCCCCTCAATACGTGATTTGGAAAGAGGTGTACTAAGGGTGGATGTAGAAACCTAGGGATCTCTGAGAACATCTCATGCTGAGACATCTGTCCATCATTGAAGGATATAAAGGAGTGAGGTATGAGGACATTTAGGCCATTTTACACTAGGGCACTTTTTTGCATTGCATTACCCTTTCTGCACGTAGGGTAACGCAGCAGCAAAGATAGTGTATGGGCTTTAGTACACTAACCACGTTAAGTTGCGCCAGAAGTACCTGATTCACTGCCGACCCACCACAAAGTAATCAGCGCGTTACCGTGCGACTTCTGCAGCGACGTACTTCCTCTCCAGCAAGGAGTACGTCACTAGGTGCGGTGAAGGGTGTGCGGGGGGGGGGGGGCTTGTTGGCTTTGCAGCACTATACATATAACCCTGTCGATGCCGCAGGGTCATTTGAATCAATTTTTGGGCATTCCAGTGCGATGCAAGGGGGCGGAGCGTCACACTGCAATGCTCGATGGTGTAAAACCGTCCTCAAGGTACAGTGGAGGATGAGGCCTGTTTCCTATTTTATCACAGGAAATGATTTTGATGCAGGCACTTGCCTTAGCTTTAATATTGTGCATGTGTGGTGTCATGTTAAGGCTGGCTCTGGAGATTAAGTAGAACAGTGCATTCATGTTCATAAACTACCATATTTTCTGAAAATAGTGTATATGTGCTCAGCAGCTTACCAGTGAGGGCTTAAAGAGACTCTGTAACATCAAAAAGATCTCCTGGGGGGTACTCACCTCAGGTGGGGGAAGCCTCCGGATCCTAATGAGGCTTCCCACGCCGTCCTCTGTCCCACGGGGGTCTCGCTGCAGCCCTCCGAACAGCCGGCGACAGACACGACTGTAATTTCAATATTTACCTTTGCTGGCTCCAGCGGGGGCGCTGTGGCTGCTCTCGGCTCCGAACTACACGGAAATACCCGATCTCAGTCGTGTCCGCTCTACTGCGCAGGCGCCGGAAACTTGCGCCTGCGCAGTAGAGCAGACCCTACAGCGATCGGGTATTTCCGCCTACTTCGGAGCCGACAGCCGTCAGAGCGCCTGCGCAGGAGCCAGGAAGGTAAATATTGACGTCATCTTTCTCAGAGGGCTGCAGCAAGACCCCTGAGGGACGGAGGACGGCGTGGGAAGCCTCATTAGGATCCGGAGGCTTCCCCCACCCGAGGTGAGTACCCCCCAGGGGATCTTTTGACGTTACAGATCCTCTTTAAAGGAAACCTACAGAAGTTTTGACAATTTTAGTATAGGTCAAATTAACAGGTGTGATTAGGGCTGGGTTTTCACTAGAGCCAAGTGTTTCCATCTCCAAGACGGATGCCGGCTCTCGTGTAGCGCAATTAGGCATCTGAATCTCTGTAGCCGTGCCATACATGGCTTCAGGGATTCAGATGTGTTGTCTCAAATTTTGAAGCAGTGCTTCAGGTTTTTTTTACACATACAAATTTGTACGCAGCCTATTGATTTCAATAGGCTGCAATTCCAGATTTGTGGGTGTGAAATTGGGCAGAATCACCTCTAATGGAAACGACCCCTTATGTGAGGAAGATGGGGTCCATGCTGCTACTGCCCTGGTTTTGTTCTTTTGTAAATACAGGATTATTAAGCTATAGCAGTTGGATTAAAGTTGGCTGAGGCAGTCGACAATGACAATGTACGTTTTACTATGCAGCACACAGGACTCAACTTACAAACAAATTGAAACTACAAACTCCTGAAACGTAACCTGTCTGTAAGTAGGTTACGCCTGTATACTCAGTAAACCATAGATGCTTGAATGCTGTTTTTATGCTTCAAAAGCTCAGCTTAATAGTTTTGATGACACAAAGCCCACTGGGGATAAATAAGAGGGGAAAGCAGTGGGGAGGGAACAGTAGAGTTTCCTGGTTTTAGTCTTTACTGTTTGCTCAGGTAAGGGAGGGGAGGTAAATATATGAGAAATATGCCCCTTAACCCTCCTGGCGGTCAATTAAAACTGCCAGGGGGCAGCGCAGCACTATTTTATTATTATTATTTTTTTAAATCATGTAGCTAGCCCAGCGCTAGCTACATGACAGCCTCCGGCGATCAAGCCCGTCTGGAAATCCCATTCTGAACGGGATTTCCATTAGGGCTTCCCCGCCCTTCGGTATGGCGACGGGCGGGATGACGTCACCGACGTCATCGACGTTGTGACATTAAAGGGAGTCCCGATCCACCCCTCAGCGCTGCCTGGCACTGGTTGGCCAGGCAGCGCATGGGGTCTGGGGGGGGGGGGTTGCGCGGCGGGTAGCAGCGAATCGGCGCGGAGCGGCGGTGATCGGGCAGTACACGCAGCTAGCAAAGTGTACCAAAATAAAAATTATGCAAACCTGAGAAATCCTCCTGCGCGGCATAGCCAGCTCAGGCTTACCGCCAGGAAGGTTAAGGCATCTGCTTTGAATTCTGAGCTAGCACCTTTGATGGTTTTGTTTCTTTTATCTCTGATGTTTGTCTTTTGGAAAAGTGTTAATATGTGATTTTGTGTTTCTTAGGTGTGCTGGAAGTGCTGTGAGAGAGACAGACACAATGGATACGTTTGTTGATTCCGCTTGGTACTACTTCAGATATACAGATCCTCATAATTCAGAGAGGTATGAAATGGAAAGCGTTCTATTGTTTACACAAACCGAGGCTGTAACTTTTAGTAGTTGATCTAGGATTTAACACTATCTGGATCATTGTTTAACCACTTCACATCCAGACCTTGTTTCCCACTTATGGACCAGAGCAGTTTTGACAGTCTAGCTATCTCCTTATTTAATCAGAAATAACTTTATTCCTACTTATGACACAGAAATGAAATATATGTTGTTTTTTTCAAGACAAACTAGGCTTTCATTGTATGACATTTTTTCCCTCTAACACTTTTGTTTTCTATGAATTTTAATGAGAAAACAAGGGAAAAAAATAGAAAAAAAACACATTATTTCTCAGTTTTACCAATTCCAGTTTAAAAATAAAAAGTGCTACTGTAGATAAAAAACACTTTGGCTATTGTTTGGCTATTCTTACCGCTTATCACAAAACAGATTATGTTCCTGTCACAATTAATGGTGAAGATATTTAATTCTGAAATACAGTAATGCTACAGTGTGTATTTTTCACTATGAACTGAGAAAATAAAAGTATTTTTAATGGTAAAAATCAATCTCATTAGCTCAGGAAACATATATTCATATATTCATGTTAGTGCTGCATCAAATAGTGCCAGAAATGTGCACAGGAGCAAGCCCAATCCTGCACAGCATTGCTTCTGCTACAAGACGTATATCTACTGACTCGTGGCTTAGATGAAGTCACAGAGGACGCAGATATACTGTAGTGGTGGATAAAGTGGTTAAAATCCAGGGCCATTTTTAACCATTTTAGGCTATTGCCCAGAGTGCCATTGGTCCTGGGGGGCACCAAGCCCCTGTATTAAGCCCTACCCCAAAACAAAGCCCAACTTCCCGTGGTTGTTTGACAACCTGCTTCTGCTGCACGTGTGCAGAAGCAGGAAGTTCAGTGTACTGAAGAACAGCAGCGTTGAATCACACTCCTGAAACAAGCATGCAGCTAATCTTGTCAGACTATGACAAAAAGTATTAGAGGCAATGGTAATTCGCTTGAGGTAATTAGCCTCCATAAAGCTCTCACCTCAAGTTCCCTTTGAACTGAAGACCATGAAATTTAAAAAATAGGCTCAAAACATAAACTCACAAATGCAGAATGACTTTATTGGTGTAGACACTTAAATAACTTGAACCATCATCAACAACAATATATTAAAATCACTTGAAAAGTGGTGCCTGCGGGGAAAAATGAGGTCAACCTCAAATTGCTAATTCATACAACCATTCATGCTGCACACACACAGCAGCCGTGCATATGCATATTTGTAATGCGAAATGCTGTTTTGGGGAAGAGAAAAGAAGTGTGCTTAGTGCTGCTGCCTTCTCATTCTTCCCCTTTGCAGATGTATGAAGCAGAAAAGCATTCAGGCACACCGACTCCTCTCCCCAGTCAAGGTGTCTGCAGCTTTTCTCTGCTTCTCCCACTTCCTCATCCCAAACAAAGTGTTGCATCTGGTCTCCTATCCGTCTCTCGATGGGACAGATAGCTGGATTGCTTCCCCTGCTTCATTGTTCTGCAAAGCAGGGGATGCATGGGCAGCACGGTGGCGTAGTGGTTAGCTCTCTCGCCTTGCAGCACTGGGTCCCTGGTTCGAATCCCAGCCAGGGCACTATCTGCAAAGAGTTTGTATGTTCTCTCCGTGTCTGCGTGGGTTTCCTCCGGGCACTCCGGTTTCCTCCCACATTCCAAAACATACAGATAAGTTAATTGGCTCCCCCTAAAAAAAATTGGCCCTAGACTACAGTACTTACACTACATAATATAGACATATGGCAATGGTAGGGATTAGATTGTGAGCTCCTTTGAGGGACAGTTAGTGACAAGACAATATATATATATATATATATATATATATATATATATATATATATATATATACACTGTACAGCGCTGCGTAATATGTCGGCGCTATATAAATACATAATAATAATAATAATAATAATGCATTCCAGCTATCCGTCCCATTGAAGTGCTGTGGCTGCTCTTCAATACTTTAGGCACATAGCTACGTGATTACTGACTCAGGTCTGGCGCTCCTTTGATGATGTTAGTGCTAGCAGCTGATTATTAAGAACCCAGTCGATGGGCACTGCAATGTAATATCAGTATGTTGTTGTTTTGTTGTTCAAATTATTATTTTTATTTTTTATTTCAAAACAACGTTCAGAGAACTTGAAAAGAGAGAAAAAAATAACATTAGTGCAGAAAATTATTGAATTGTCTTAACTATAAATCAATCAGGTCTGTTTTTGAAGTATAAAGGAGATAAGAGGTGCCCAAGATGAAGTAGAACTACATTAAAAACAGATAAAATATGAAAAAGAAGACACTCGGATTTTGCAGGCTGTTGCCCACTTCTTCAGGCCAATAATTCTGCCAAAGTAACAACTAAGCCAAGCTCTCAGGGCTCGTTTCCACTGTTGCGGTGCGGAATCGCCTGGATTCCACCGCGGAAGAAATCGCATGCGGATGCGTTTCCGCATGCTGTTTTCCCCGCGATTCCGCATGCGATTTCGCATGGCTAAGAAGCAGGCGAATTTAACCATGTCACTGCCTGTGTAAATTGTCATAGCAGTACATGCGAAATCGCGGGGAAAACCGCATGACAAAGCTGCATGCGATTTCCCTATTAAAAGCATTGCGGGCGATTTGCCCGCATTCCAGCCGCACGCGAAATCTGACGGCTCTGCCGTGCAGATTTCCCCCGCACACCAAAACGCACCCGCGCGACGCACAAGTGGAAACTACGTACCGTAGTTCTATTTCATCTTGGGCGCCTCTTATCTCCTTTGTGCTCCATACCCTCCTATTGGAAGAAACCTGGTCCCCAGATTCTCACCTGTAGCTGGTACCCAGTAGTAACTTTTTTGTTAGAGAGTTACCACATCATAAATATCCAAGATAAACATAATAGAGATGAGGTCGAAACATCTACCTGTTCTCTCAGTTGATTGCCCTTGCTGCAACCACTACTTTTTAGTACTCTTTTTGTAGTGAGGTACTGCACCATTTGGGCTTTTGCTGTGTTTTTGGAAGTTGCATTGACATCTTATCCTACCTATGTTTTTGAAGTGCCCCCCAACTGCATCACTCTGCATAAGGGAGAAAGTGAAGAGGAGAATGACTACAGCATAAGTTGGGGTAACATTATGGTAAACTGGGTCAGGGGAAAGAGATTATAGCAAGGGATGTATACGTAATGATGGCTCTATTTGAGGGGGCAGTGGCAGAAAAATGGAACAAATTCTAGTACTGCAATCTAGGTGAACATAACTAGTGCCACCAATATATATTCTTCTTTGACCCATTAAAGCAGGCCATACACACATTCCAATTCACTAAACTTAACTCCTGTCTTTAATAACTCTTCTGAGCTGTTTTACAGTTATCACCATGGTGATATAATTGTAATAACTGTAAAACAGCTCAGAGGAGTTATTAAAGACAGGAGTTAGGCCTCTTGCACACTGCAAGCAATTCAGATTCCGATTCCGCTTTTTAATCTGTTTTTACTTCCGATTCAGATTCAGATTTGCAGTTTGCTCCTTGCACACTGCAAATCTGAATCTGAATCGGAGGTAAAAACTGATTAAAAAGCGGAATCTGAATCTGAAACGCGTGCAGTGTGCAAGAGGCCTTAAGCTTAGTGAATTGAGGCCATAGTTGTTTCCCATCAGATTTGATCACTCTGATCATTTCTGCCAGAATTTGCACAACATTGGCAAAACAAAAAACATTGGGCTGGACTGAAATTTCCGTCAGGCGTCTTGCACACTACATGCGATTCCAATTTTTTATACGATCAAAAATCGGATCATATCAAAAATTGAAATTGCATGTAGTGTGCAAGAGGACTTAATCGAAAGCTATGGAGGACCAGCTGTAGATCGATGGCCCATAGCATTGCACTGTATCAAACAATCACTGCTGCGGCTCGATAGATATTCAATAGATTTAATGGTGTAATTAATCGGCTAGTATAACTCTTGGTCTATGTTTGCCGATATAGTAGCCAACGGGCTAACTAGTATTGAATGGAGAAGAGTGAGTGCTAAATAAATAGATGTCAATGAAAGAAATACAATTGGGTAAAAGAAGCAGAAAGAAGCTGGGCAGCTTACCCACAAGATGGTGAATCACAAGCGCTTGGCGTCCCCAACCTGGTAACTATCATGGCATTCTATTAGATGCCTGCCAAAGTCAGTGTCCAAATAACCGGATCTGATTGTTTTACAAAACTACAAAGAGGAAGACCAGAGCACCATGTGTTTGATTTGAGGATCACTGATCCAATATTATATATTACAAACTGTTCTGAAGTGTGAGAGTCAGCAGATTGGATGGAACGTTAATAGATTTTTAGGCAGGCAATAATACAACATAGATTTGCCAGTGTTGTAATATGGTTATTATGCAATCAAGTTGTAGGGTGTATGGTCAGGATTACGTTGAAAACTGAACATAGAATATCAATTTTATTTTTCAGGCCATTTGACAAGTCTATGGCTGACTTCTGGATGCCGGTTGATTTATATATCGGAGGGAAGGAACATGCCGTAATGCATTTATACTATGCCCGCTTCTTCAGCCACTTCTGCAAATCCCAGGATATGGTGACGCACAGGTTAAATGCAATTCTCAGTCAATTCATTCAGCAGTATTTCCTCAAGCACATGAGTGATTGCCTATCAATCTTCCTCTTGATTCAAGTAGGATAGCTATGTGGAGCACAAGATTTTGCTGAGGCTGCCCCACTGGCATGCATAGCACATTGCTCATTTAAATTCTTTTCAAACTATTTTTTCTTTAAAGAGAATCTGTGAGGATCTTCTGTTGCTAAATTTGTGAAAGCTTTGTTAATTGTTAATATGAAAACTTTAAGCTGTCATTCTAGTCTTCGTTTCACTTCATAGTAAGTTATTGATGATAAAAGGTCTGGATTCTGGTCTTGCCTGTTTGTCCCAGGGCAGTGACTGTTTAGGTAGTAATGTCAGGACTGAAGTGACGGCCCTGAAGTCAGGGTATGTTTAGGTAAAACTGGCCTTGTGCAAAAACTAATGTAGTTTACTTCACATTTTAATATTGTAATGATAGAAAAGTGCCATTCCACGAGTAAATAAAACAATTAATGTAATTCCAAACATATTTTAAATAGTTGTTCATTACGTTATTATCACTACAGGTCCTCTTTAAGTCCTGATTTCCCCACTCCTCAATTGATGCAGCATTCTAAGTCATACTTGTTATGCTGTTAAACAAAGAGAAAAATGTATAGTTCAATCAATGGGTTTTAAAAGCCATTATAACTATACAGAAGCCTTTACACGTGCCCCAAGTGGCACATGCAGCCCTACATCTGGTCATATTACAAGTATAGCTTTCAAGGGGAACTTCAGCCTAAACAAACATACTGTCATTAAGTTACATTAGTTATGTTAATTAGAATAGATAGGTAATATAATTTTTTACCCACCTTGTTTTAAATGAACAGGCAAATGTTTGTGATTCATGGGGGCAGCCATCTTTGTCATGGGGGCAGCCATCTTTTTGGTTGAAAGGAGGTGACAAGGAGCAGGAGACACAGTTCCAACTGCCCTGTGTCCTGATAACCCCTCCCAGCTGCACACGCTAGGCTTCAAATGTCAAATTCAAAATGTTAAAAAAAAAAAAATTGCACCAAAACAGCAGAACGAGAGCAACAACATCAGAAATCCCATCATGCTTTGCACAGCATCAGGGGGAAAAAGCCCGGGCAGTTTTCTTCTGTGCAGCTAAAAATGATGCTTTGGTAAGAAAAACAAAGTTCTGATGCTGTGAAACTGTTAAAGAAACACCAGGCCTTTTCAGTGCTGCTGAGTCGATTTTTAGTCCGGAGATTCACTTTAAGGGCCTATTTGCTGTTATGAAGATTGCTTGGCTTTAGTAAGGGAGGGATCACATTTGGATCCACGGGAATTGCAGACAATGCCCCACAAGTGTTTTGCCATGGCATACGTATTGCAGTCCGTTTCAACTTATGATTTTTTAGGGTTTTATTTTTTTTTACAGTAGCCTTTGATTTCAGTGAAAAAATCCATGCATTGGGCTCAATTCTGGTAGCGTTTAGTAGATAACTACCTCATGGAATTTGATTTACCTCATGAGGAAAATCAACTTTTGAATTCTGGTAGTTTAAGTAAAATTTTACCTCATGTAATTTCATGAGGTAATTCTTGTGGTAATTTTCGACTAAAAATGTGCAGTATTTAGTAGTAAAATACCTCACACTTGAATTCTGAAGTGAAATAAGGGACATGTTTGCATGTCTTTTACCTCACATAATAAAACCTACCTCTACCACACGGTAAATGCAGTTCTGTGACAGGTGTAATTGTATCCAGTATAGCTAAAAAAGGTATAAGTGTCCCCAGTATAGCTAATACAGGTATGTGTCCCCAATATAACTAAGAAAGGTACAAGTGTCCACAATAAAGCTAAGACAGGTATAAGTGTCCCCAATATGTACCAGGCAGGCATAAGTGTCTCCGGTATGGACCAGGCAGGCATTAATGTCCCTGATATGGACCAGGCAGGCATTAGTGTCACCAATATGGACCAGGCAGGCATTAGTGTCCCCAATATGTATCAGGTAGGCATTAGTGTCACCGATATGGACCAGGCAGGCATTAGTGTCCCCGATATGTATCAGGCAGGCATTAGTGTCACCGATATGGGCCAGGCAGGCATTAGTGTCCCCAATATGTATCAGGCAGGCATTAGTGTCACCGATATGGACCAGGCAGGCATTAGTGTCCCCGATATGGACCAGGCAGGCATTAGTGTCCCCAATATATACAAAGCAGGCATAAGTGTCACCCATATGGACCAGGCAGGCATAGTGGCCACCAGTATGTCAGACATCACCTTCCCAGTAACCCCCCCCCCCCCCTTTCACTAATCCCAGGCAGTGCTGAAAGATATGAGCAGTACTACAAAGCAAAAATGATAGCCCACTAATATACCCCCATTCCTTCCCCATCCCCACTACCTCCCAATGCCCCCTCTCATTCCCCCGCACCTATGTTAGATATGAGCGCCCCCCGCTCCTTCCACCATCCCCACTACCTTCCAATGCCCCCTCTCAATCCCCCGCTGCTCTGTGAGATATGAGCGCACCCCCGAACCTCCCCTCGCGCTACCATCATTTGCCCCCGCTCTATCCCCTGCTGATATCTATCAGAGGTGCCGGGGCTTTCAGAGGGGGCAACAGGCGGTAGCGGGAAGGTTGCGGAACGGAGGGAGGTGCACTCATATCTCTCAGCTGGGGATACAGAGGGGGCAAACGACGGTAGCGCGTGGGGGGGGGGTGTCGGGGGTGCACTCAAATCTCACAGAGCAGCGGGGGATTGAGAGGGGGCAACGGGAGGTTATAGGACGGAGCGGGTGTGCTCATATCTAACAGGTGGGGGGGGGGGGGAGAGGGGGGATTGAGAGGGGGCATCAGGAGGTAGCAGGAAAGTTGCAGGGAATAAACAAAAAAAACTTCAGCTGCATCTTTGCCTGCCGTCCAGGAGTCTAGCGTCCACACATAGGTAACTGCAGTGGCGCCAAGATCCCCCTAGGTCTTTTCACATGACAGTCGGGAAAATACCGCACAGATTTACCCGATTTCCGCATGATTACTGCATGCTTTCTCCCTCTGTCGGTAAGTTAACAAATTACTTTCTCATGTGGAAAAATGTACCAGAATTTAAAAATAAATTAATAAATAACGAATGCAGTATTTTCCTGACTGTTATGTATTTAACGTAAACCCCTACCAGAATTGAGCCCATTGAGCGGGAAAGTATTGCAGGCTGTATTTATTTTTTACCACTGTTACGGAATCGCATATGCCTCCAGAATACTCAGCAGCACCATACACTATCGTTATTCGCAATTTTTCACTGCAGATTTTCTCAAGTGTGAACCCTGCCTAAATTTGGATCACCCCCCTGACTTGTGCTCTTATGCTGGGTTAATGATTTAAAGGACAGCTGTAGTGAGAGGAATATGGAATCTGCCATATTTATTTCCTTTTAAACAATACCAGTTGCCTGGCAGCCCTGCTGATTTATTTGGCTGCAGTAGTGTTTGAAAAACACCAGAAACAATCATGCAGCTAATCTTGTCAGATCTAATGTCAGAAACATCTGATCTGCATATGCTTTTTCAGGGTCTATGGCTAATAGTATTAGAGGCAGAGGATCAGCAGGATAGCCGGGTAACTGTAGTATCCCTCTTGTTGCAGTTGTCCTTTAACCTGCTGAGCGGTCTGGACGAGCTCAGCTCGTCCAACACCGCCAGAGGCTGCCGCTCAGGCCCTGCTGGGCCGATTTTCGTCAAATAAAGTGCAGCACACGCAGCCGGCACTTTGCCAGCCGCGTGTGCTGCCTGATCGCCGCCGCTCTGCGGCGATCCGCCGCGAGCAGCGGCGAAAGAGGGTCCCCCCCAGCCGCCTGAGCCCAGCGTAGCCGGAACAAAAAGTTCCGGCCAGCGCTAAGGGCTGGATCGGAGGCGGCTGACGTCAGGACGTCGGCTGACGTCGATGACGTCACTCCGCTCGTCGCTATGGCGACGATGTAAGCAAAACAAGGAAGGCCGCTCATTGCGGCCTTCCTTGTTTATTCTGGGCGCCGGAGGCGATCGGAAGATCGCCTCCGGAGCGCCCTCTAGTGGGCTTTCATGCAGCCAACTTTCAGTTGGCTGCATGAAATAGTTTTTTTTTTATTTAAAAAAAACCCTCCCGCAGCCACCCTGGCGATTTAATCAGAACGCCAGGGTGGTTAAAGGGAATCTAAAGTGAAAATAAACTTATGATATAATGAATTGTATGTGTAGTACAGCTAAGAAATAGAACATTAGTAGCAAAGGTCTCATATTGCTTCCAGTACAGGAAGAGTTAAGAAACTGCAGCTTCTCTGAGCGGAGAGCTTGGTCAGCGTGGTCAGCTATACTGCTATTTTCTGAAGCACTTATACATCAATGAAACAGTGAAAGAGAATTTCAGATAAGATTTTACTGCAGAGAAGATCAAAGGGTCATTAGCTCTGCTCTGTTTCGTAGTTTAAAATGCAGTGTAGTGTGTAAACTGCAAATATTAGAGAATGATGCAATGTTATAAAAAAAGCTATATAACTGAGAATAAAAATGTGAGACTCTTTTGTTTGCTACTAATGTTCTATTAAATATCCGTATTACACATATAATTCATTATGTCATAAGTTTTTTTGCTTAATTAGTGTCACTATAAATGCTCAATATTGGCAACCAGTCGAGTAGCATTTTTAAAGGAAGTCAGCAATGGAACAGTCCACATACCTCTCACTCTAATGTCAGTTTTACTGCTTATTTGTTCTTCTAAACATACATTAACAGGGAAGGTTAGAATTCAGAGATGGTAGGAGTGGTAAGGGTGATTGCATTGAGATGTTTGTTTTCCTCATGTCATGACTGCTTGAAGTGTCCAGTTCTTAATACCGTTAGGTTCAAAATAATAATTTCAGTAGAAGTTTCATCTTAATTGTTATCGAAACTATTATTTGGTCAGTTTACATAATGACATTTAGAGAAATTCTTTAAATGTTTTCCTGAAAGAAGCAGTGAAGGAAATGATTTTCCCTGTGGCTGAACTTTTCATCTCACCACATGCAGTCATTCTGTGCGATGGCATGCTTGGCTACTGCTGTTGTCCTTCTAACCAGCTGATTTACTTTCTGTGCCTCAATAATGTGTATTTAATGTGGAATATATTAGCCAAAAAGGAGAATGCAAAGTGCTTCCATCACAAAAAGAAAGGGACCCTTTTCTAAAAGTATTTATTTAAGTATTTATATAGCGCCGACATATTACACAGTGCTGTACAGAGTATTTCTAAATAGATCATTAGACTTTTACACATATCTATTTGTCATTCCTGTATGACTATATTTAATCTCTGTTATAGCAGCATAAAGATGAAAAAAAGAATTGTTGCGTTGGCAACAACCACTTTACTATTTTCTTTTTTCTTTACTTGACAATCAGAGTGAATCCTGTAAAGAGTGCAGACTTATGTCATGTGACATGCTTACTTATTAGGGAACTGAGGAGATTTCTGTGGACCCATTCTGTTAACAGAGTAGAGAATGATTCAGTAACTCTCTATTATTGCAGCATATTAGCCCTGGAGCCAGTAATGTCAGGAGAAAGAGGTACATATGAGATCTCCTCGCTGTCTCCAGAATGTCTGGTCCTAGTCAATAGTTTCTGTGGTGCAGGCAAGATGCATGTATAAAAGAGGTTACTCACCCGAGTCTCGGCATTCCGCTGACCACTTCTCCCTTCAGTCGGAGCACCTATAGCTATTTAATACTGAGTATCGCTCTGGCTGCCTAATGTTAAGGAGAACCTGTAGCTACCTGTTATGGGCAAGGGAAATAAGGTAGAATTGACAGCTGGGACACAGCCAGCACACTTGCGGTGCGGTTTGGCGGCGGTTTGTAGGTTCATGGAGAGCGAAGTCTGAGGTGCCAGGACATCTGTGCCTATAGGCTCCTGTGATGTAAAACCGGGCCTGCTTTTAATAATCCCGTGATTTCTCTGTTTCTCAAAATTGAACACATTGTTTCATCAAATGCAATTGCCACTCACAGATAAGCAATTGTTTTTTTCAGATGTGTTGTGTGTGATAGGTGAGAGTTCCATTCTTCAGAGTACTTCCTAACTAGGGTAAACAAGAAGTGGCTGTAAGTAGTAATTATTTGCGTCTTAACAAGACAGTGAAGATTCTTAATTTACCGTATATACTCGAGTATAAGCCGAATTTTTAGACCCAAAAAAGTGGTCCAAAAGTGGGGGTCTCGGCTTATACTCGAGTCTCTACTTTGAATAACCCCCAGTGCCTCCTTGCCTTTACCCCCCGGAGTGCTCCCTCCGCCATATGCGGGTGCAGAATTGTGCCGAATGCTAGGCAGAATGGTGCGGTCACCTCCGAGTCTTTCTCCCTGCCACCTGACCTCTCACCAGAGGGGAGCGATGTATGCAGTTTTTCAGCTTCCCACGGGCCTTTCTCCCTGCCACCGCTCACCGGAGGATGCAATCTATCTTACTTTTGGCTTCTCCCTGCTGTTCCCCCTGGCAGGTGGCATATGCAGTTGAGGTCTTCTTTTGCAAAAAAAAATAATAATATATATATATATATATATTTCATAGTCGCATACACTATTGCACAGAGGCCCCTCTGACCTTATAATATGCATAATGCAACATACAAGCATACAGTGTATTAACCTATCAAAAGATTAGGAGCACATATCCTAACGGCCTCTCTTTGGACAGATAGTGCTTCATACTAATCCCATAGGGTGCTACAATATACATCCATACACCGTACACACAACAGTGGGAGCTGTGTAAATGCTGACACTGGTTTTAACCCTGGCCGGAAGGATTATAGTTACAAGAAAGACACAGCACACATGCTACCCTCTTGCGGGGGATGACCCCAGCCAGTTGCCTCTTCCAAGAACCAGCTAGCATGTGTAAAAGACTTTATAGTGTAGGCTAGACAGGAGCCAGATTTCACTATAAAATATAGAGAGCAGAGAGTTCATGGAAGTGGCATACCTTGTCCAAGGGGTGTGTGCATAGCCTGTAGGTCAGGCATGGGCAAACTTGGCCCTCCAGCTGTTAAGAAGCTATAAGTCCCACAATGCATTGCAGGAGTCTGACAGCCACATTCATGCCTCATAAAGGCAAATGCATTGTGGGACTTGTAGTTTCTTAACAGCTGGAGGGCCAAGTTTGCCCATGCCTGCTGTAGGTGCTAAGCCCAAGCACCAATTCACATAGACAGTCAAATGTAATTTCAGGCTAGCACACCAGCTTCCAGTTGCAAACAATCCTGTTTTATTGCTTTATCAGCACATACACGTAACAATTGTTTCGGGGCTGCAGCGGGTCCCCTTCTTCAGACAGTGCAAACAAAGCCTTTGTGTATGTGCTGATGAAGCAATACAACAGGATTGTTTGCAACTGGAAGCTGGTGTGCTAGCCTGAACTTACATTTGACTATAAACTATAGAGGGGATGTGTTTTCATGCAAAGATATTACTGATCAAAGCACATTTTTAGGCATTTTAACACCACTTGGGGCTAGCACATATGAGGGTATCTGCAGCCAGTGTTTTGGGTGATTGATGTTTGATATCACAATCAGTAAATATTTGAACTGGGTCGCCACACAAAGTTCACTTGTGAACGCAGGAGCAATCATTTATCTCTACACTCCATTATTTAACATCTGAAAAACCAATAATTTCTTCAGTCATTTCATATCAACTGGCAGGATAATTCACTCCCAATCATTTTCATGCTCATTCCTAGCGCACACTTCTGATACCGCTAGGATTTCAATAAATGGCATTGCTAATCCTGTTCTATGATCACATAATGCAGATATTCCTCAAATAATGCTAGTCTGTCTATTGCATTTATACTGAATATCCACAGCAACTCCAAAGATTGTAAAACAGAATTCTCAGCATTCCTCCACAAATATCTCTCTCCTCTAGTGTTCTGTAAATTGTTACTGCTGTGTAGTGCATATCAATTTCCTTGTAAGGAAGATATCCCTCCAATTATAGATATTCCTTTTGACATGCTCTCCCGGCATGTACTTTTGCTCTCTCCCTGTTTTGACTTGCTTTTCTCTAGCTCTACCCAAACTGTAGCCTTTTTTCCTTTTGATCAGATCATTTGTCGATTAAGAGTAAATATCGGCTGATGTATACAATAACAGTTTAAAGGTTATGACAGGTGCAAAACAAAGGCCCATTTCTAAAAGATGAAATTGTTAGAAGAAAAAATACGACAAATTGAACACTTGGTAGAAACAAAGTGAAGGCGTTATAAATAAATGTTTACTGGTACATTTCTTTTCTCCTCCTGTGTAAATCCAAGTGTTTGTATTCCTGAGATATCTCTGTATACTTCCAAAGGGTCACTGAGCTCTGAAATTGATTAGGATTGGGTTCACACTGGCATGAAAAAATGCTCCATTCATCATAGCAGAACTGGGCAGATCAATGGAATTTATGAATGGATCCTATGCAAGGAAATAGGATCCATGTTTGTATGTCTGTTTGAAGTGGATCAATTTTTTCAGTTACGATGAGCGGAAGGCTGGGTTAAAACTGGTACAAAAATTGTTCCATTTATCATAGTGAACCTAAGCAGATCAATGGACATTGGAACAAATCCTATGCAAGGCAATAGGTTCAGGTCACATATGTCTGTTTGAAACTGAAGGTTGTCTGAATGAGATAATTTTGGACATGGAGACGGATCGTCGATGCATCTGACGCCAACGGAATCAATTGCAGCCTATGAGACAGTATCCATTCTCACTGGGGTGTTTGCTGCATACTTTCCTGCACTCTTCTCTCCTCCCCTGTCTTTTGTCATCTTCTGCCTTTTGGGTCCACCACTGCTGCTTGGGTCCACAAATGCTGCTACACAGCTTGGAACCCAGGCAGAAGCATCATGGGGCTCCCCATTGGATGAACAGAACAATGGGAATACTCCCCTCCCAGATAGGATTCTCATTAGTTCCTTGAGTGATGTATTCACTGCTGTTGCGATTTAGCAGGGAGCCCCATAATGCTTCTGCCAGGGCTCCGATCTGTGCAGCAGTGCTAATTCCCTCCAGTGGACCCAAGCAGCGGTGGCAGCAACAGAGGTGGTGGTGGAACTGTATTGTGTTGGCAGTGTAACAGATGCACAGCAATGTACACTGTAAGTCAACGGACAACGCAACAGGCGTTACGTAAACCCAGCCGAACTTAAATCTGTGCTGTACGTGATCATTTGGGGCATGGAGATGGACTGTTAATGTAGCAAATGTCAAAGAAATCAATGGAAGCCTATGAGAACAGACAGTCTGTCTGCTGCATACTTTCCTGCACTATTTTCTACTCATTTCGGTCACCTTCTGTATTCTGTCATCTTCTGCATTTGGGTCCACCACCGCTGCCACCACTTGGGTTCACTGCAGAGGGCAAGCAATGGGAGGGAGGATTCTGTTGCAATACAGTGGGGAGGCTCTATTATGCTTCTTCCAAGGCTTTGATCTGTATAGCAGTATTTGCCCCTGCAGTGGACCCGAGTGGCAGTTACAGCAACAGAAGTGGACCTGATGGGTGGCGGACCAGATGCACAAAGGTGCGTAATGTAAACAAGTCAATGGACATTGTGTGGGGCACAATGTATCTGCTCATGAGACGCTGTGAATGCACTTGCTGTTAGTGCCATGAGATGGGAGCAGCAAAGTAATACTATTGCCTCTAGCAGGTTGGGATTGACGGTAACTGTTGGCAAACATGACAGTAAAATTCACTGTGAGGATATTTATTTCCTTACCACAGGATAAAGGAAAGTCACATCACCAGATGGAAAGCAACTGCAAATGTCTTTATCAGAGATGGGATGCAACTTTAAAGGGAACCTAAACTGAGAGGGATATGGATGTTTCCTTTTAAACAATACCAGTTGCCTGGCAGTATTGGCTGAATCACACACCTGAAACAAGCATGTAGCTAATCCAGTCTGACTTCAGTCAGAGCACCTGATCTGCATGCTTGTTGATGGGCTGTGGATAAAAGTATTAGCAACACAGGATCAGCAGGAGAGTCGGGCAACTGGTATTATTTTAAATGGAAAAATCCATATCCTTCTCATTTTAGGTTCCCTTTAACCTCACAGTACAACATTTGATTAATTGAACTCCATCTACACTTGTGCACTGCTTGTAGCGCAGGTGGTATCAATGCACGGAACATGTGTTGCTCTCTGAAGCGATGCTGATCTCATGTGTGGTTATCTTTGTGGATATAATGGCTCAATAAAAGAGCGTGAATTATTAAAACAATGGTGTGCTGATATATTGGATTGTTGTTTGAAAAGCAGGGCTCACATCTGGATTACTGATGTGGCAGGTGCACTGATTCACCCAAAAAAGGCAGACAGCTTTTTTTCACTGTACAGCTTAACAGGGTATGATTTATAAATGCAGTAGCTGCCCCAACACTGTGACCTCTGTGTTCATTTTGATTTTTACACATATGGCATTACTTAGAGAAAAATGTACACAGGGTAACTATATTGGCAACAAAGGGGTGGGAGATGGGTTTTTATTGTATGTCTTGCCAGGCTGTAAAATTGGCCACACATTTACAGGGCCAGATTTCCCACAAGGCAACAAAGGCAGTTGTCTAAGGCCTGGTAGGAGCAGGGGGCCTGTATTGGGTGGGATGTTTGATACATAATCATTGGCAGTTCAGGGGTCTCAATGAATAACACTTGTGACTGTACTGTATCTTTCCCCAACCAGCGTCCAGAACGCTGCTTTTTCATTCTCTGGTGTTTGTGCACCATTCTGCAGAACTAAAGCTTTAGTGTGGTGCTATCATAAGTGTAGCACAGAAAAGAGGGGAAGGTACAGCAAGTGATTACAGATCTGTGCCTATGAGATGGCTTTATGGCTTCCTTCGGTCCATTGCGCTCTCACTCTTCAGTCTGTGTTTGGCCAACCTATAAAGCAAACAAACTGCACATTGCGTAATTCTGTCAGGGATACGTAACACACAACCTCTGTGTAGTGTGAACCAAGTGTTGGCACTCGTGCACCCGTCACCCACAATCAGAGAGGCTCACCAGATTTTAACCACCTCACTATTCAGGTGTATCTCACGTTCAAATTATGTTTCACCAGAGTACTTCAGTGAATCATATCAGTTATCTTGATAAAAAACTTTTTTAATCTTCAATAAAACACAATAAAAAACGTAATTGCGCAAACTTACTTTAACAATTAATTGCTCACAACAGCACTTCTCGCGCCATTCGCGCCACTTACAAGCTCCAGTAGTGGTGTCCGGCACTTCGAGATCCCCAGGCTTGATTGGGCAATGTTTCCGCGTTCCACCGCTCCTCCGAACGTGATTGCGTCAGGCGTACTGGCTCCGCCCTACACATTTCGTCATCAGACCAGACTCATCAGGGGCTAGTACACACACAGTCTACTGCTGCTACTGCATGTGTGAGGGGGGAAGATATACAAGAGACGCTGCTCTTAACCATTTATGCCTCCTGGACGTAGTACCTACGTCCAGGACGCCATGTGCGCGTCCGCGCGATCCCGCGGCCGATCGAGCGCGTGCACGCGCGCCCACAGTTCGTTAGCCAGGCAATCAGTGAATCGGTCTATGGTGCCCGATCACTGATTCCTCTCCCCCGCAGAAAAAGCGACAGCTTCTCTCAGAAGCTTCACTTTTTCTGGCTTCATGCATCCCTCTAAGCGTATGTTACGCTTAGAGTGACGTCATGTAAACAAACTCATGGCTGCCATCTTGTGGTCAAAAAGTAAAACTACAACTAAATGTAAAAAAAACAAATGCACATATATTTACCCCAAACAAACACTATTTACAGTCCACCCTCCCAAAAATACCCAAATAAAATGTTTAATATAAAAAAACAAAACATTACAATTAAAAAAAAAAAAAAAACATGTAAATATTTACCTAAAGGTCTAAACTTTTTAAATATCAATGTAAAGATGAAATAGTTCTATTTTTTTTTTACTTTTAAACTTGTAAATAGTGATGGATGCAAAACGGAAAAAATGCACCTTTATTTCCAAATAAAATATTGTCGCCATTCATTGTGATAGGGACTAGGGATGCTCATTCGGATTCCGCGGAAATGCAATTTCCGAAATTCCGATCGGAAATTGCAGTGAATCGGTCTATGGTGCCCGATCACTGATTCCTCTCCCCCGCAGAAAATGCGACAGCTTCTCTCGGAAGCTTCGCTTTTTCTGGCTTCATGCATCCCTCTAAGCGTATGTTACGCTTAGAGTGACGTCATGTAAACAAACTTATGGCTGCCATCTTGTGGCCAAAAAGTAAAACTACAACTAAATGTAGAAAAAAAAATGCACATATATTTACCCCAAACAAACACTAGGGATGCTCATTCGGATTCCGCGGAAATGCAATTTCCGAAATTCCGATCGGAAATTGCATTTCCGCATCGGAATGCGGAAATTGGTAATTCAACTGCGTTAGGCGGATTTCCTGCGGAAATCGCGGAAATTTCCGCCGGAAATCGCGGAAATTCCGCCCGACTTTAACATTGATTTTCTCAAAAACTATAAGGTCTTCACAAGATTCAGTTTAATAACCCCTGAAAATTTGGTGTTTCTAGGACTTACTAGGGCTTTGCTATTAACCGCTAAAGTCGGCAGATTTTTACTGTAATGTAAAATGCTGAAAATCTGCTTCTGCCTATTTTCTGCATTTACTCTACAGGAAAAATCCGCCGACTTTAACGGTTAATAGCAAAGCCCCCGTACGTCCTAGAAACACCAAATTTTCAGGGTTTATTAAACAGATCTTCTGAACAAGATGCAAAAAAAAGTTTTCAAAAAGACCTTATAGTCTTTGAGAAAATCGATGTTAAAGTCGGGCGGAATTTCCGCGATTTCCGGCGGAAATTCCGCATTGGAATGCGGAAATTGGTAGCGGAAAGCGGAATCGGTATTTGGCAATGGCGGAATGCGGAATTACCGCGGAATCGGAAATTGGCATTTCCGACCATCCCTAATAGGGACATAATTTAAACGGTGTAATAACCGGGACAGATGGGCAAATACAATACGTGAGTTTTAATTATGAAGGAATGTATTCTTTTAAAACTATAATGGCTGAAAACTGAGAAATAATGATTTTTTTTCCGTTTTTTTTCTTATTCTTCCTGTTAAAATGCATTTACAGTAAAGTGGCTCTTAGCAAAATGTACCCCCCAAAGAAAGCCTAATTGGTGGTGGAAAAAACAAGCTATGGATCAGTTCATTGTGATAAGTAGTGATAAAGGTATAGGCTAATGAATGGGAGGTGAACATTGCTCGGATGCATAAAGTGAAAACGACTGAAGGCTGAACTGGTTAATCCGGCTCTGTTAACAATTTTTAATATTTTTATATTTTGCATTCGAAAGTTACAATTAATTTTTCTGATTATATAATTTGAAAAATCTGACCAATGTATCACATACATATCTTAAATGTTTCCCCAATTATGAAAAAAAAATGATTGTAAATTCTGAAAAAAATTGCTTGGCATCTGTACACCAAGAAATTCAAATCTACACCATTCAATTATAAAAGTTGATCCGAAAAGAATGGTCTGGGGATGTGGGCTTTGGGGGACATGTGGGCGTCCTCGGGGCTCGGTGTCACTTTATTTTCTTCTTTCTCTCCTTTCTTTTTCATTCTTTGTTCTTCTTTTTTTTTCTATCTTACCTGGTTATTTGCCAGGTATTTTTTCTCTTAAACAGCATTGAGAGCATAGAACTGCTGCAGTAGTGGGCAGTGGCCACAAGAACAATGATCAGAAGAGCAATTTTAGTTTCAAAATCTTTTTTATTAGGTAACTACAAGATCATGTACAAGCATTAAGGAGATACAGAGGAGATAGCAGATATAGATGCTGAATTCTTCAGTGACACAGGTAGATAAAATGTGCAGGTCAAAGCATTGTTCAAAATAAATGAATCAAAACCAGTATGATTTCTAAATGATACCCGTCAGCTTAAACTAGACAAAGACAAACACTTATATAGCGCTGCGTAATATGTCGGCGCTATATAAATACTAAATAATAATAATAATAATAATAATAGCGCTTTTCTCCTGGTGGACTCAAAGCGCCAGAGCTGCAGCCACTAGGGCGCGCTCTATAGGCAGTAGCAGTGTTAGGGAGACTTGCCTAAGGTATCCTACTGAATAGGTGCTGGCTTACTGAACAGACAGAGACGAGATTCGAACCCTGGTCTCCCATGTCAGAGGCAGAGCCCTTAACCATTACACTATCCAGCCAAGTAGTAACACCCAATGATTTTATAAGTAAATGAGATAAAACAATTTAACATGAAAAAAAATAATTATTTAAATATGGAAAAAGTGACATATTATCAAATTAGTTAATTATACTGCTCACACTGCGACACATAGGGGCTCAAGGTTAGATGTAGTCTGCTTTTAGCTATTTAAAGTTAGAAGTTATAAATAGCATTCTGGACACCCTGGGTGGAAGTTGCCTGGATCCAATGAAGCCAGATTCTATCAAAATGTTGGTTCCTGTCTCAAAGATTAGCCTTTATTTTTTCAGAAGAGCCATTTTAAGCATTGTGTGATTAGAACAGCCCATTTGCTCCCATTTCGCATGTATATTTTCATACCGAGAGCATAATGCTATGCATTTGTGCCCACTATTTGCTTGATTTGCTATAATGTATGGTGGTGAAAATATAAAAAATGTAATAAAAAATTTGAGATAGGAAAGTTGATCATAAGAATCAGCCAGTCCTGATCAACTTACATTGCTAAAAACAAAATTCGATCAGTATAAAAGAAAAACTTTTAGTATTTCTGTACAAATGTTTTTTTTTGTTTTTTTTTTAGCAAATTACAGTAAAATCAGGTATTTTCTTTAGTTTGTGTGTTGCTACATTAATTCTGCTTTGAATTAGGACATCTTATTTTTATTAGCGTTTTGCTTGCTGTAGGCTAAAAAGATATTTTATTGGTAAGATACAAAAACACCCTATCACAGGCCCCCTAGTGGCCGGACCGCTCAATACCTTCCAATTTATTTCAACCGACAAACCCTCCAACCTGGTAGACACAATCGATGAGCTGAAACAGCTGGAATTTGGCAGCAGACAGGCTAGAAGGGAACTTGCGAGCTACAGTAACACAAGCTACCCACTGTTTCAGGGTACAAAGCTGCCACCACCTCTGTAGGAGGACTGAGGACCTGCTCGCAATGATTGTAAAACCTGTGAATAAAACGATTAGAATACACACTATTCTGGCTATAGCAATACAGTTCTCGGTAGCATCTCTTCCAAAACCTAGGATTTGTTCTGGTTGACTAAATAGTAGGGTGCAGCTGAGAAAATAAATGACTTAAAGTCTTTTATTTTAAATGCAATATAAATAATTAATATATACAGAAACATAATTAAAAATAACGATTAAAGAGAACAGTAACCCAGTGTAAAATAAAAATGAAAAGAAATAAACGAATACTTAAGTTCAGATGAAATAAGTTCCTTGGTGAAAACAAGTTAAAGTCCTTTGTTCTAGATTGAAGGAAACCAGGAACCCAGCGTCAAGGTATCTCCAGCTGGTTCCGGTCAGATGGAAAATGGGAGAACTGGGGTGAAGTTCCAGCCTGGTCCTTTTCAATGATCTAGCTTTTCAGGCGGGATCTCAGGGTCTGCCACTGCCACTCTCTCTTTTTGGGCGGGAAGCTTAAGCCCAACAAAATATGACATTTCCATATTTCAGCTCACTCTTCTCGCACATTAATAATCACATATTCATAATCCTCAAGAAATAGACATCAAAATATAGTAGACAACATGGGTGGTGTAAGATGTTCTGGTACTGAGCAGCTGAATAACTCAGTGGCTGGGTATATCAGCGGCATAAATTTTATATTAAAATACCCAGCGGATCCTGACTAACAAAATAATATAATTTCGATACCTATCATATGTATGGCATCCTTTACAAGGTACAAAAATTATACTACACTTATTTTCAATCTGCTCCCAGTGGAGCCAGCAGATCTCAGTCATGCTGAGAGGAAAGCTTGCTTCTGCTGGTGTCACCAACTGGTATCTTTTCAGATAGCATGTTCACACTTAAGGGGCCCATACACTCAGCCGATTTTCTGGCCGACCGATCGATCCCGATCGATCGATTGCAAATCGGTTGGCCAATCGACCGATCGATGGCCGATTTCGATGGATTTCCATCGAACTGGCAGGGTGGAAAATTTAGGTCGATCTGATGAGATTGCTTATCAGTTTTCATTGGCCTTAATGATGGCAAAAAATGCCATCAGATCGAATTTCAATAGATTTCAAACTGAAATCTATTGGAATTCTATCCTGGTAAAAAATGTTCTAAAAACGCATCAGATAGATCATCAGATGCATTTCTTATCTCTCTGCTGCCAATCTGACGAGTGTATGAGCACCTTTAACTGTGATCTGCCTGTGAAGGGAAACCTTTTGTTCTTGTTAATTCAACATAAACACTGGCTTCCCTGGAGAACAAAAGTGATTCTGTGAAAAATCTGCTGGGATGGCCAGGTTTCAAAGGAAGATCCCAAGGCATTTGCATTCTGCTAGAACTATACATACAATTGGAATTGTACCATTAATCACAATCACTGCAGAAAGAAAAAAACCCTCAGGTTTACTGAATAATGCCCGTATGTTGAAAATATGGTAGTTTCATTTTGTAAAGCAGAACTTTAAACGTATGATGGGCTACTTTCTTTCTTTCTTTCTTTCTTTATTTGATTCATATTTTTTTCATGCATCAGCAGTAAGCTTTGCCCTACTTTAGATTATGTGTATGTTGCAGTGTTTGTCATTCAGCTCAGTTGTGTGCTTGCTGCATGTCACAGAGCGTGTTGTAGGGAGGCAGCATAGCCGAGGTTTACAGAAAATTATAATATATAAATAACAAAAAAATAAATAAATTGTAGTCTTACTCTTTATATGAAATTCAAGTAGCAACTATGTGCTGAGTATTTCCTAAGATGAAAGGTATGGTTGAATGAAAGGGAACACATCTTTTGTGCATATTATTGTAATGTGTTTTAACATTTAAAAAGGTTCCACACTGAATTTTTAAAATATTATCAGTTGATTTGAATTGCCCAAGAAACGATTTAGCAAGTATTCTGTATGTTAATTGGGACATGATTGCAAGCAACCTCTTTCTAGTATTGCTATTGTAATACGTGCTCTGGGTAAGAGCAAAACTCATTATATATGAATGCTGGGAGCTCTTTCGTCATCCTATTTGAAGTATTTAATAGCTGGCACTCGGAACCTGTACCAAATCACTTTTTGTTTTGTAAATAATGGGCAAATTTGCTGCCCAGGAAACACATAATTTGGCAGATGTTTATGGAAATATTAAAGCAGTACTTCTCTTTATCTCTTTATCTCATGGCTTCCTTATATTTAATTCACAAACTAGCCTGCGATTCATCTATTAAAACCAACTGTTTTTTCCACTGGTATCCACTCGTATAGCAGCTGTTAGCTTTCTGTAGCTGTCAGGATATTAAAGTCCCTAGCTAGTTGCTTGGATTGCTCTTGACATTTTTCTGCAGTTTTCTTGAATCTGTATGATTAAAAAAATCTTAATGTAAACTGTAACAAGCTGCATTCCTGTACATGAAGTATGTGCGGTCCTAGATTGTGATGTAATTCTGATCATTTAACACAATTGAAAATGTTCTACTGATTTGATTTTTTTCCTGGCTAAATCTGATATTTATTAAAGAGGTTGACAAGTAAACAATATTTTCATTTATCTCTGGAATAAAAAGCAAATGCAATAAAAAAAAAATCTGGTAGTAGGGGAAGTGCCCCTTAGGGCCTGTCTCCACCTATCAGTTTTTCTGTGCATTTTCTGAACAGGAAAATTGCGCCCCATGTTAATCAATGGGCTATTTCCCACATCAATGCATTTTTCACATGCAGAAAAACAATTGAACAAAATGCAAAACTGTCAGACAACCCATGTAGAAAAACTGACACACAGAAAAACTGAGTGGAGACAGGCCTTTAGTATTCAATTTACATTCCATAACTGGAATAGATAAATAAGTAAGGGGCAACAACTGGGCCACTCACAGTGACATAAATTAGAAAACAAACAATTTATACCAATAAGAAAAAGTGATTTCAAATAAAAATAAAAATACCAGCTGAGACTAGCAAACAGTTGAGGCTCCAATGGTGGTGCTGATTTTTATTTTATTTTTTGTTTTCTTCTATCTCTTTGATGTCTTTTCTGCCTTCATGATTAGACTTTTTTTTCACCATGACATAACCTTTTCATGAATTTATGTACTCTTCCAAATGATGTATTTTGGGGAAATATTAAGCGTTCATTAGGTTGCAGAATAAATAATATATTATGCTGTCTCACCGCAGATGTGTCCAAAGAGAATAACATTTTCATGAATATCCTTTCTGTAAAAGAAGATAAGTGAAAAATATGTTTAGGTCAGGGAATGCAGTACTTATTAAAAATCAACTACCAGGAATTTGCTGTATGTGACTAGTATGTTTGAGATATCTGCCTGTGCATAGCTTTTATATTTACTGAGTGTTTTATTGCTTTCTTAATATCCCTTTGTTCTTGTTACAGAGAACCATTCAAGAAACTCCTGGTACAAGGTCTCATCAAAGGTCAAACATATAAGCTTGAATCTTCAGGGAGATATCTCAAGAGGGATGAAGTGGATCTTAGTGGTAATTGTGGCAACAAAAATTTGGAAACAGAAATCAGGCATAATTCCCAGTGGTGCTGCTCTATTAGGGTCGACCTTGAGGAGGCTGGTAGAATCTGTAAACAGGAACAAAGCAAAAGAGCGCACTCATGGCTAAGATAAACAAAATGGCTGGCCAGCCATGGAATATTATCACCTTTGGGAGATGCTGGTAACCTGTACAGGTGTTCCAGCTGTCAGGCTTTTTGTTCCACTTGCTGGGGAACTGGGCTTCTCAGGCACAAACTGTTCCCTCTAAGGCCCGGTTCACATTAGCGGTTGTTTGCCAAACGGACCGGATGACCTGATCGGATCCGGACCGGATCCGGATCGGAACCGTACGGTTCTGATCCGGATCCGATCCGGATCCGGTCAGGTTGCATCAGGTGTCCATCAGGATGCGATCCGGATCCGTTTGGCAAAAGTTACGTTAAAAACAAAAAAAATGTTGGGGTCTGGGAGGTCAGCAGAAGGGGGACCTGTGGAATCAGGCCCTCTGCTGTTTGCACTCACCTCCACCTCCGACATGCTGCCAACATCTCCGGATCCGGATCCAGCTGTGCTGCTCCACTCCAAAATGCTTGCCCATGTGTCCCCATCCAATATCGCCGCAACAATCCCCATAGGAAGTGGGGTAGAACATCCGGATTTCTCAGCCAGTGTGTTGTGCGCTCTCCGGTTCCCATTGGTGTGTATTGGCCGGATGGTGCAGTCCGGCTCCGCCCCGGATACGGCTGCCGGAGGAGCCGGATGAAAAAATAGCGCATGTTGAAACGGAGGCCGGAGTCCGGATCCGGCCCGGATCCGGTCCGGCTCCGGTTCGGCAGAACGGACGCATGTGAACGGACGCATAGGCTTTCATTGCTATGCCGTGCGTCCGTTCCGTCCGTTCTGCAAGCGGTGCGGCTCCGGCACGGCGATTCCGGAGGGCCACCGCAAGTGTGAACCGGGCCTTAACCTTTGGTCTCATCCTACTACCTGTCCAAACCATGTGTAGCTCTAACACACTGTGGGCCAGATTTATCAAAGCATTACACATAGTTTTTTTCTTCTTAAACAGTTCTAACCAGCTGGGGGAACCGTTCTGCATTATAATATTAAAATGTTTAAATCCTACTTAATAGCGTCAGTTTAGCGGGAATTTCTAGAACTGCACTACAGATTAAAAAAAATGTGCAATCCATTCCTAAACTGACGCAGATTAAGAAATGCTTAATAGCACTTCTACAGATGGTGCAGTGTAGACTAGACATGATTTGTGAAATGGTCCTCCCTCCCTGCTGAATCATGTGAAGCTGTTCTGTGCTTAATCCTTCCAATGCTGGACATTGATTCCTAAGCTTATTTTTTTTTTCTAGCTCTAATACATTTAAATTATATATTTATTTATTTACATTACATCTTGTCAATAACCTAAAATAATCTACCGTAAATGTTATATTTATGCTATTACAACTTCTCTTTTCTGTATGAATACAGCAGATGTATTGGTTACCTCAGCAACAGCCATTTCCCTCACATGCTGTCTGAGAAACCTTCCTAACTCCTCCTATTTAAGAACAGTTTAAGAAGGAAACTGCACTATCTAGCAATTTTTTAAGATGTTTTATACAGTTCTGCATTAATTTCTACAAACCTACCGAGATATTGTCTTTGACACGCTTGATAAATGTCCCCCTGTGAGCACTCCATGGGTCCTTTTCTGACACACACGATGGTCACCGTGTTATTACTGAACTCTAACCCACCAGAAATGTTTTTGTCACCACCCTACCACACATAGCTGCAGTGTGCAGACTTGCTTTGTGGCGTAGGCGTATTCCCAGTGTGTAGAAATTCAACAGCTTCACTACCACAGCAGTCAACCCACCTACGGAGTGCTTACAGTGTGTTCGAGCTGCTTGTGGTTTGGACAGGTAGTAGGATGAGCCCAGTAGCCTCAAGGACCTGAAGTTTGGAGACAACCGTTTTTGCCTGAGAATCCCAGTCCGTGGCAAGTGGGACAAAAGCCTGACAGCTGGAACACCTGTACTGGTTACCAGCATCTCTCAAAGGTGAGAATATTCCACAACCGGCCGTTTGGTTTATCTTAGCCATGAGTGTGTTCTTTTGCATTGTTCCTTTTTACAGATACTATTAGTTAGAGTGGAACCCAGTGTGTTTAGAAAGTAACCGTAAGATGGAAGGAGTTCGTACTGAGGCACCACAGCATCAATTGGGGTCCGGGTGGTGCCCCTGAACAGTAAAATATTGGTAACTTAAATTACCAATATTTAACTATGCACTACCCAGCTCCTTTCGTAACCTTATCTCTTCAATCGATGTGCCTAACCCTCCCCTCCCACCCCCCCCCCACACACCTAATGCCTAATTCCCGCTGCAGGTGCCTAACTTTAACCCCCACCACACCTAATGCCTAACTCTAACCACAGGTGCCTAAACAGCTGATAGTTGTAGCCGATTGCTTACACTACATCAATTAAATACTATGTAATAGCCTATCAGCTACTAGGTGAATCGGCCACCCAAATGACCTGCTGGGTGCTTAGATAACCTGATCCGAGGTGAAAGAGCTGACATGAAGCTGCCAGATTCTTAGGCTTACAGGTAGCATATACTGTGTCAGTACTTGCATTTAAAGGACAACTGTAATGTGAGGGATATGGAGGCTGCCATATCTATTTCCTTTTAAATAATTCCAGTTGTCTGGCAGCCCTGCTGGTCTATTTGGCTGCAGTAGTGTCTGAATAGCACCAGAAACAAGCATGCAAATAATCTTATATAAAAACAAATAATGTCAGAAACATCTGATATGCTGCATACTTGTTCAGGGCCTTTGGCTAAAAGTATTAGAGGCAGAGGATCAACACAATAGCCATGCAACTGGTATTGCTGGTAAAGGAAATAAATATGGCAGCCTCCATATCCCTCTCACTTCAGTTGTCCTTTAAAGTGAACATGAAGTCAGAGGCATGTGAAGACATGCAAACTTTTCCAATTATCATCAAGCAGGCAGTCTTTACTAATATCACGCCAGAACATTGTTCACATTTTTTGCACCACATTTGTAGGTACATTTCATCTTCTATTACAGTTCTGTCAGACAGAATAGAGTAGTAATTTTCTGGGGATTTTTATTTCAACAGTCTTCGATGTTACTGAAGGCAGCACATTATTCACATCAGAAAGCTCCCACTGTTCTGTTACATTTTCATCGCCAATTAATAGTTTTCTTTGTTTTCCTTTTTTTGGTGAACTGTACAATATCCCAGTATCTGAAATGTTTGGTTGATGTGAGTAGCACAGACTCTCTTGATCTCTGGGTCTTTTATGTCTAATAGCTAAAATTTGCCAGATAGTCATGATTGGACTCTTTAGCTTTATACTGCTGTTGTGTACAGTACACTTGCTATTTTATGCTACTTGGACACTTTGGTTACTATACAGATCAAAGGAAATTCCATGTGTATTATTGTTATATTTAAGTTTAAAGGTAGCCATTAACAGTCCGATTCTATACAAATGATTAAACATTTTGATCAGAAAATTTAACCAAATTGTTCAGGAAGGTCAGTCGTTAATGTGCCAGATTGACTAGTAACAATAGTGTTATTGATCATCAGATCCATGTTTTGTGAACTGGTGCTACACAATTTTTTTAGTTGATTGTGGTCGGATTGTATTTTAGGATTGAACCTTAATTGGATAATCGGCATTCACAATTGATCCATTTCAAGGTTTTGAACCGACTGTAAGAATTGATTGAATTGCTTGATTATCTTTATACATTTGCACAGGTAATGGCAGCCTTTTGTACTAAATCACTAAACAGAGTTGTTGTTTTTTCTGAAAATAATTTTTATTGATGCAAATATATAACACATACAAAAAAGTGTTTGCAAATGGTTATCAATACAAACTATTGCGTAACATTTTCAATATACAAAGATAATTATTGAACACAATGTAGGCATGGGAATCAAACTCAAACATTATTAATCATTCTCAGTAGAAATTTTGAATAAACCAGTATTATTTCCTTAACTCAACAGCCCTGATCTTACACAAGAAAAACAGGGGGCATCTCTCCCACAGGGGTTCAGACCAGTGTTGCCAACTCATCCCTTTAAATACGGACACTTATGAATTATACATGTTTTGTGGCTAGTTAGAGGCAGTTTAGGCACTGATTATGTGTGAGAAGCCCCAGAACCTTTATAACTTAGATTTGTCAGTATTTAAAGAGAACCCGAGGTGGGTTTGAAGAATATTATCTGCATACAGAGGCTGGATCTGCCTATACAGCCCAGCCTCTGTTGCTATCCCAAACCCCCCTAAGGTCCCCCTGCACTCTGCAATCCCTCATAAATCACAGCCACCCTGCTGACAAACAGCTTGTCAGAGCTGGCTGTGTTTATCTCTATAGTGTCAGTCTGCTGCTCTCCCCGCCTCCTGCAGAACTCCAGTCCCCGCCTGCATCCCTTCCCTCCCTGCTGATTGGAGGGAAGGGACTAGGGCAGGGACCGGAGCTATGCAGGAGGCGGGGGAGCAGCTGAGACTGATACTACAGATTTAAACACAGCCTCACAGCATGGCTGTGATTTATGAGGGATTGCAGAGTGCAGGGGGACCTTAGTGGGGTTTGGGATAGCAACAGAGGCTGGGCTGTATAGGCAGATCCAGCCTCTGTATGCAGATAACATTCTTTAAACACACTTTCTCTTTAAAGGGATGAGTTGGCAACCCTGGTTCAGACTAGTGGCACCCTTCCTTTAGGACAATATGACTGCTATTTTTCTATCCATACAACCTCTCTTATATTAGTATCCTTCTGATTTGATTTGTATAAAATGCCTACAAGAAGACGCAAACTATACCAATGAACAGAGTTTTCCTTAAAGATGTTAAGAATTCCACCATCTGTTTTGAATGCCAAGCTCTTAGTTCTAGAAAGGTCAAAATGTAAATTGCTACATTACAGAAATATGCCAAAAGGAACACTATATGTACGCATTAAAGTGGACACCAATGTCTGTTTGTTTCGTTATTCTAACATCATCCTTTCAAGATATAGATTATAACCAGGTAATTTATTATTAACTGTAAATCCGCAACAAAAATATTCATTTTTTCAGGGATGACAATTTGGTTTTTAGTGGACATACCAAAATATAAAACTGCCAGCATGTTCTGATCGTTAAGCTGGCCACTAACGGTCCACTTTTTAGCGAAAAATCGTTCGAGCGCCCAGAAATTCTGATCGGATTGGTTGTAAATAATCTCCATTGGTGGACACCATCGATTATGAACGAGTGAAAAAAATGTCGCCCGAATGAATTTTCGTCGAACGAAAATTTGGATTTTCTTGGTGGTCGTGATAGATAGAAAGCAATGATTGGTTAGTTGATGGTGTAATGAACGATTTTTCGTCCGATCAAAATTTCTGATCGCTCGAACGATTTTTCGCTAGAAATTGGACCGTTAGTGGCCAGCTTAAGGAAGATCTAACCAAATCAGGCTGATATCGAGATACAGAATAACATTTTTTCTATTAGTAAAAATGTTTTAATTTACCTATAAATTTGCTTCTGTGAGTCCAGATGATGAAGTTTATAAACTGATTTTCTAGTTGCCTTAACAATATGTGACCGTACTTTTCCTCCTATTTTTATGTGTTCAAAGGGGCTGAACCTATATACCCTGGTTCTGGAGAAAAGATACAGGTAACATGGGAGAAGATGAGCAAATCCAAGCACAATGGTGTGGACCCAGAGGAAATGGTGGCGAAATATGGCATTGACACAACTCGCCTCTATCTCTTATTTGCAGCTCCTCCAGAGCAAGATATTTTATGGGACATAAAGAGTAAGTATCTGCCTAAACCACTTTGCTACTAAAAATAATTAAAGTGGTTACTGTCCACCCTGAGGAAAGGAATTTGTGATATGTGCCGATAGTCATGAACCCAGCTGTGTACTTCCTACAGTCTGAAGAAATAGTGGTCTATAACCGTCCATTAACTCCCATTTAGATGGGTTTAGGGTCAAAGGCTTAGGAATGTTGCCTGGCTTTAAAGCGAACCTGAACTCCGAGCGTCCACTTTGCTTTAGAAGATACACAACAGCATAATGACCTTTAAACAAAAAAAACATTTCTTTGTTATACCAGATACAAATCCTTAAATAAATCTTCACCGTTTCTACTTCCTGATTCATGGAAGCAGATATATTGTTAACCTCCTGCGCTTTCAAAAGGCCTTATGTCATGTGACACAGAGGAGAGATCAGATTACAACTTGTGATTAGACACAAATGAGGGGAAATTAAACAGGCTAAGCTCTCTAAATACATACAGGGTGCATTTCTCTATGTATTTCTTCAGTCCTGTGCAAGAATTCATGTCCACTTTAAGCCCCCAGGCTACTTTCCACAATCACCTGTTGGCTGCAGTTACATGCAGCCAAATGGCAACGTTTTCTAATACACCTGTCACGCTTGACATGCAGTGGCATTACCAGGTAGCAAAAGAAGTCTCGTGTTGGGATCCCACCTGTAGTTAAAAATTTGCAGGTTCCATAGTACTTAATTTAAATATCAAGTAAACCTCATGCTTTAGGAGCTTCCTCTGCAAGTGTCCACCCCTACTATCGAGGCATAGTCTTGTGGCTTGTGGCCTGAAAAGTGGTATTGCCACTGCACGATTCTCACCAACCCTGGTGAATTTGTACTTGGGGTGGTGAGAAGAAGGCAGCTTGCTCTCAGATGCCAATTGATATGCTGACTATTCCTTATAGTATGGTTGGTATATGCCCTTCTAATGGTCTGGTTGCATAATGTAATGGAGGTACTGCATGGTATGACCACACGAGGCATACAATATAATGAAAGTATGCCTGACTCCACTGGAAATGCATGCATTGCCCTGTTAACGCACACAATGCTGTGCATTACTGTTTTGGAGCCTGTTGCACCACACCAGATGTGACAGCCCCATAGGAATATCATTGCATTGTTTTGAGATACAATTATCAGGAATCAGGAATAGTTTATATTGTCCACTGTGATGCAATGGACTTAGTGTAAAAAGGCCCTAAAGGCTATGTAATACAGAACATTTCTTCAGTATCTTTATTTTACCGAAAATGTGTCTGTGAAAGAAAAAGGATAATTACAGTATATCCCGGTAATTCTATTTCTAACAGAAAGCCGTGTTTGCTGTATAAAGAACAATATCTTACATTAGAATGATTACCATTGCAAATACATGTGTTATTAAAGAATAAAAAAATGCTCTGATTGCTCCAGTAGTGAAGATTAACATTGCATCTGATTGGGAGCAGTTCATCTGACATGACAACAAATCCTCTCCACCAATTTATATGTCAAATTCAAACTCAGTCTTAGCCTCAGGGGCGTTTCTAGCCTTTTTGTTACTCCAGGCAAGAAGTCCTGTCCCCCCCCCCCCAAAAAAAAAAAAGCACACACACACTAAACAATATGAACCATGTGGTGTATAAGGTGGATGCTTAACCACTTTACCCCCACGCGTACGGATTTCTCCGCCCCTTTTTTCCCTCCTAAAAAACCAGGGACGGAGAAATCCGTACCTTCCGCGCTACCGCCGCTGTCCGCGCTCCCGCCGCTTGTGCGCGCGCACCCGCCGCTCGTGCACGCCGCCGCCCGCTCGCCCGAGATCAATGAACGGGAAAATCCATTCCCGTTCGTTGATCTAAGCCCCCGCAATGATCTGCTGCTTCTTTCAGAAACAGCGAGATCATTGTGAGTCTCCCAGCCTCCTACTGCTTCCTGTAAGCGTCCTTCCGGACGCTTACAGGTCGCATGTAAACAAACACTCTGTGGCCATCTTGTGGCCAAATAGTAATCTACACCCTAAAAGCATTTTACATATACAAACATTACATTTACACGATAAATTAACTCATTACCTCCCACACTCCCCAAATTTTTTTTTTGTAATAAAAAAAAAAAATACAATTAAAAAAAAAACATAAATAGTTACCTTAGGGACTGAACTTTTTAAATATTTATGTCAAGAGGGTATAACACTGTTACTTTATAAACTGCGGACTTGTAATTAGGGATGGATGCAAAACTGAAAAAAATGCACCTTTATTTCCAAATAAAATATTGTCGCCAAACATTGTGATGGGGACATAATTTAAATGGTTTTATAACCGGGACAAATGGGTTAATACATTTCATGGGTTTTAATTACAGTAGCATGCTTTATTTAAAAACTATAATGGCCGAAAACTGAAAAATAATAATTTTTTCCCACATTTTTTCCTATTTCCCCATTAAAACACATTTAGAATAAAATAATTCTTGGCATAATGTCCCACCTAAAGAAAGCCTAATTGGTGGCGAAAAAAACAAGAAATAGTTCATTTCATTGGGATAAGTAATAATAAAGTTATAGACGAATGAATGGAAGGAGCGCTGAAAGGTGAAAATTGCTCTGGTGGTCAGGGGGTAAAACCCCTCAGTGGTGAAGTGGTTAATACAGTTTCTGCTGCCCTATACTCATTTTTTACACACTGGGCTTGCAGGAGGTGGACAGGGACAGATAGTGGCACAATGGGACATAAGGAGGCACAGGGGGACAGAGAGGAACGGGGGACAGAAGGAGCATAAGCACAGTGGGATGCCCAGGGTGGCAGAGGAAGTACAAGGGGACAGAAGGAGGCATAAGGGGACAGAAAGAGGCATGGGGACAGAGGGGGGATAGGAGGAGGCCTGAGGGATGGGTGTCGCAAAGAGGGACAGAAGGAGGCATGGGTACAGAAGGAGGCACAAGATGGTCAGAAGGAGGCACAATGGGGGACAGAATGAGGCACATACGGGGAACAAAAAGAGGCACAGAAATGCAGACATCCAACCAACAGGTTTGATGTCTGCATGCTGTAGGTTCTGATACAGTTCTGTATAATGCCTGAATAAGAAACTTAACGTTTTGAAAGCTTGCAATAAACCATGTACAGTTAGTCATTAAAGATATCACTGGAATCAATGTTTGTTGGTTTGATGGCTGCATTTCTGCTCCTCGACTAACACCGGATCACACTTCACTCGCTTCACCAAGGAGGCACAGGAGGACAGAAGGAGGCACAGGGGGACTGAAGAAGGCACCCAGGGGGACAGAGGGAGGCACAGGGAGACAGAAGGAGGCATGGGGCCAGAAGGAGCCAATAGTCACCAATAGCTAATAGTCAGCAGTTTAAGATGCAGTTATTTGTTATTGCCAATGATTTTCAGTACATATTTTACTAGCATAGTATTTTCTAGCTTGAGCCCTAATTGTTCATGTTTTCATGGTTTGCTGACAACAATTTCATCATTTGAGGTCAAAATATTTAATATTCCAGGTCAAAGTACTCAACATAAGCGGAAAGCAAAATGATAATATTTAGCAGTAGCCCTGCATAGGCCGATTCCATACTCTGGAGCTTTATGGCTGCCAAACATCTGTTCCATGCTTGGAATATTCATCATGTTCTGGTATCAGCGTTTCAGTTATGATAACACAGTTTCCCTGTATTCTTTAAGGAAAAAAAAAAAAGCATTTTATGAGAGCCATATTTGCAGTAGCTGTTCTCAGTTCTAAAAAGGCCATTTTGGAGAACATTTAGCAAGGACAGTTGAGACAACATGTGGCATTGGTCCAGTGCAGATCAAGCTGCTAAATATGGCAGAACAATCTTTGCAGGACCGGTTCAACCCCCGACTCTGGGAGAGTTTATTTTGTGCTTCAAGAGAGGCAAGATACATTGGGTCTGATGCACTATTCTGTGGTAAAACAGACAGCAATTTTACCGTTACTAAAGGTGGCCACACACCATACAATTTTTTAAATATCTGTTCAATTTAAGAATTGCAATCAATTTTTCTGACTGATTGTAACATTTCAAAAATATGACCAATGTACCACACACGTATGTTCAATCTTTCCCCAATTATGATAAAACTGATTGGAAACTCTGACAAAATTGCTAGGATGTGTATATTAATAAATTGACAATCTAACACACACCATACAATCTTTAAAAAAATTGAAGAGAAATATCTGGCATTCCGGATCGATTTAAATAAAAAAAAAACGGGAAATCTGATCGTATTTTTCAGTCGAATGAAAAAAAAGCTTTCGATATTTTCGGGAGATACGATCGTTTTTATCGAATTGCTGGAAAATCGGATCATTTTATTGTATGGTGTGTGGCCACCTTAACGCTGGGGGAGCACCGCATGTTAACCCTTTAGCACCGCCAGTGTTACCAGAATAATGCACACGTTGCTATGGTAATACTTGTTACCATAATGCTATACGTATTACCATGGAAATGCCCCCAGTTCTAAAGATTACAGCATTTTTCTTCTTTTCTGGGGGGAAGGGGGGAGTGTGTGCACCTTACTTGTTGAATATACCATAAAATGTTGTGCAGAGGGCACAGGGAAGCACTTACCGCGTCCAGCACGTGACCCCGACGCACGTACGCCACTGGTGTTACAGTAGCTGGACCAATATGGAAGTACAGAGGCCATGTGGAATGGTGGACCCGGAGCTGTTTAGTGGCAGGTGGCTGCAGTGTACCGCTATATTGGAAGATGCCAGAGGAGAAGAGGAACATGTGGTGAAGCAGGCCACAGAGTGATGGGGAGAGGAGCGCGGTGCTGGATGTGTAAGAGCCGAAGAGTTAGTGCATTGTAGCATAGCTGGGAGGCAGCAGGGATTTGTGTAGTGTAGTGTGTAGTTTAGTCTAGTGTAGTGTGTAGTCTGGTGTAATGCAGTGTACTAAGGCTTAGTTTCCACTTGTGCGTTTTGTGTCAGATTTTTCTTTTCGAAAATTCGCATTGATTTTGCAACTAATGGCAGTGAATGGTGCTGTTTCCATCCAATGCAAATTTTCGTTAGCATTCGAACGCGCGAAAAAATCGGATGTCCTGTATCATTTTTTCGGACATCGCGTATGATTCGCGTACACTGCTTTGTATAGGCAATACACGAATTTCTGCATTAATTGCCCGAAAATTTGCATTAGATACATGGTTACAGGAAGTTGTCAGCAGTCATGACTAAGCTGTTACTAGGCAGATTATGTTACATTTAACTAATGCAAATTTTCACGTACGAAAATGTGCATAAAACACGTAAAAATTTACATGCAAATTTTCACCAATCAGAAAAATCTTATACCATTTTTTGCAGGCAAAAATGTCAAGCTATAGTGGAAACGTTGGGGCAGCAGGGGTTAGTGTAGTGTAGCTGGTCAGAGCAGCTTAGATAGAGTAGCTTAGAGACGGGGTTTTTTTTTTGGGGGGGGGGGTCCATAAGGTGCTCCTGCACTATAGATACACCTGGTATTTTATTTTTTTCCCTGATTTTTACCTCTAAACCTAAGTGTGTCTTCTATTTCAAAATCTACGGTAACGTGCAGTGCTCCACCGGCGTTAGTAATGGTAAAATAGCTGTGCACGGCTTGCGCATGCCCACTTTACCGTACTATAGTGCATCAGGACCAGTGGAGTTTATTTACAGAGGTTGTACAATCATAAGTGATCCTGAAACCCTGGACTTTTTTTTAACTTGTCCCTGTCACCGAAGTCATATCAATAATAATAATTATCAAAGATAATTTCTGAAAAGATACTGTAGTTTGTACTATTGCAGTTGTATGCACACAAGCACAACCGTAATAAATTAAAGATATCTTCTATCTATTAAAGAAATAATTCTCAGTTGTGGTGTGTACATGACGGCACATCCAGTAATTTAATAATTTTCTGCAACCCCATATCACTCAAGCAAGGGTTTTTAACTTTGGCCACCTTATAGCATTCAGTTTTTACACCATCCAGTAAATGTTTGTTAGATTACTTAGATTGTTCATCAGCTTTAAAGTGGACCTGAACTCTTGCACAGGAAAGGGAAACAGAGAAATGCACCCTGTATGTATTTAGAGTTTAGCTTGTCTAATTCTTCCTCATCTGTGACTAATCATTAACATTATATGATCTTTCGGCTGTGTCAGCTCAGGATACTCCTCTGTCACGGCAGAGCTGCTAATTTGTAAACAAGGGATGTTAACAATATGTCTCCCTCCATGAATGCAGGAAGTAGACACATTTCATTCATTGTGTTATTTTGATTTCAGGTCCTCTTTCAAACAATATTTCAGCTAATTGTTTTCCTGTATTCTGATAGCTGATGCTATCCCTGGAGTTCAAAGATGGCAGTCTCGAGTATGGACGATAACCAGCAAGTTTATTGAAGCCAAAAATCCTTCAGTTGTTCCTGATGCCAAACTGTTGAATAAGAAAGAAGCTGCTGAGGCTCAGAAGATTTTACAAGACAGAAACAATACTGTATCTGAGGTAACTGATGCTCCACATGTCAAATCAAAATCACCTCCAGTCCTGTAGGGCACTAAAAAGAATAGACATTGTTCTGATGCAATTAACATTTATCCTAAGTTCTCTAAGAGATGTTTTCTCACCTTATCAGTAAAATACTTTTTTTTAGAACCAAACAAGCAAAAAAATACTCCAGATATCTTGTCCCAAATTAACATTACTTTTCTTACTTGGTTTGATACTTTTTCACTTTCTAGATTATGAAAACCCAAGAAATTGGGCTTAGCCTGGGAATGTTATCCTCCTGATAAATGGGCCTATTCACACTTATCCTGGCATTTTCTGCATGTGATTTCCTGCATGAATGGATATGCATTTGCACTTTTTCAGGTCATTCCAGTTTTTAACTTTTGTGTGCTTTATTGCATTTTAATGAGCATTTGTATGCAATTTTTTAATGCAAAGTTAACTTACATGAAAATGTATGTAATTAACTTTAGAATCGTGTGATTTATCATAGAATGCAATTTTGCAAGTTGTGCAGAAAATCATGCAAATTCATAGAAATGTGAATAGCCCCTAATTCTTCAGTCTTTCTGTAACTTTTTCAGAATATCTTTTCTCTCATTACGTTGATACTTTTTTCTAATAGTGAATGTGAATAGAAAAAAGTCAGCCAGATACTTACCTAAGGAGAGGGAAGGCTCTGGGTTCTATAGAGCCTTCCCGCTCCTCTCATGGATCCCTCGTTCCAGTGCTGGCTCCCCCGGTAGCAGTATTTGACCAAATTGGTCAAAAACTGCTTTCCTCCACCGAAAGAGGCTTCAGAAGTATTCGGGAGCCCAAGTGCTCCTGAAGACGGGCGGCTCCATACTGCGCCTGTGCAAGCACGCTCTCTCGCGCGCTCATGCAAGCGCAGTACAGAGCTGCCCGTCTTCTGAGCACTTGGGTGGGGGAGTCAAAAGGGGGGCTGCCGTTTAAAAGAGGGAACCCGGAAAGGAGCAGGAAGGCACTGTATAATGTTTTTAAAGTTCCCACTAGCTTTAAAGAATACTTGAGGCAAGGGCAGGAAGTCCTACTTAACTTACCTGGGAATTCTCTCATCCTCCCGCAGTCTATAAGGTCCCTCACTGTGGCTGCAATCCAGTCCAGTGTGCCTCTGCCCTCTCCAAAAGATCTGCAAGTGATGCTAAGTCGTCCATGCGTAGTTTAAGTCTTTAGGAGTCTTCATGCGCATAATGCTCCCAGCCATGGAAACGGGCGACGGGGCCATGCATGCTCGACTTAGAGTGATTTTAAGATCGTTCAGGGGTCATCAGCACACTGGAGTGGATCGGAACCGCAGTGAGGGACCTGATAGACTGCAGGGGGCTGAAAGAATTCCCAGGTGAGTTAAACAGAAATACTTGCCCTCTGGTATCCTTTAAAGAGACACAGAGATGAGTCATAAGGCAGTTTTTTTTACTTACCCGGGACTTCTTCCAGCCCCATAAGCACGGATGTGTCCCTCGCCATCCTCCTGCTATCTCACGTTCAGCCGCAATGTGCCCTGGTAACGGGCTCAGTCAAAGCCAGTCTGTGTCTTCTGCGCATGCGCAGTAGACTTAGACTGACGTCACTGAGCCTATTACCAGGGTTCACCATGGCTGAACAGGAGACCGCAGGAGGACGGCGAGGGCCGCATCCATGCTTATGGGGCTGGAGGAAGCCCCGGGTAAGTAAAAAAAACAGCCTTATTACTCGTCTCTTTACGTGAAAAAAATAATATTAGACCCATTTAAATATGATGATGAGGAATTGATGAATATTTACTTATCTGCCTATTTATTTAGTTGGTAGATTTGAACTTTTGAGCTTTCTGTTTCCTCCTCCAGGATCTAGAATAGAATGTGTAATTGTCAGATTCTACTGCATGCTGATTACAAACAAACAACAGTAATAGCAGTCAGGAAACTACTGGGGACTGCAGAATTAATTGTGCAATAAAACATAATGTCACATGGCAGCTAGAGAAAGATCTTTCTTTAGGGTTTCTTATTAACTTATAGCTGAGAACACATAGCTTCCAAATTCACATTTATATATTTATTTTAGTAATTTCCTCTTTTTACTTTATACCAGCAATTGTGGACTTCATGGTCGTCATGCACATTGCCAGGATCCAGGCATTTCTGGACAGTAATGAAGGAGGAATTGTATGTGCAACATGTACTGCTGCAAAAAGTGGCCATGGTCATTACCAAATGTGGGAGGGGTCAAATAATGTACATGAACCTAGAAGAGATGTAACTAAATAGAATGTGTTTGTGCTACTCCCCTCGATGTCTCCCAGATATTAGAGCAAGTTGCCCCACCACCAAACAATGTGCCCTTCTGCCAAACTAAATAATTAAGGACAGTGCCCCCAATATAATTAGGTAGAGTTTTCAGCATAATTAGGCAGCATACCAACAAACGCATGGCCAGGCCTGCGCAGGCACAGTGAGCCTGTCGGTCGAAAATGAAACTAGCTGGGGGCAGTGGACAGGAGGATCCGCGAGTGACTGCGAGGGCATGGGACGGATGCAGGGGGCTGGTAGAAGCCCCAGTTGAGTACAGGCGATTTTTTTTTTTTTTATGCAAAGCTTAAAGGGAACCAGAGAGGAACTTAATAAAAAAAAAGAAGAAGCTTTTATACATACCTGGGGCTTCTTCCAGCCCCATAACCCGGGATCGCTCCCACGCCGCCATCATCCGCTTCCTGGATCGGCGGTACCGGGTCCCGTCACTTCCAGGGGGACGCGGCCAATTGTCCGCATCACAGGGGCTCCCTCCATACCCGTACGCATGAGGCTGCGCAGTGGGCAGCCTCACGCGTACGTACATGGAGGGAGCTCCGTGTGATGCGGACTATTGGCCGTGTCAGCCGGCCGACTGGCGGCCATGACGAGACCCGGTAGCGGCGGATCCAGGCAGCAGAGGACGGCGGCGTGGGAGCGATCCGTGCGTATGGGGCTGGAGGAAGCCCCAGGTATGTATAAAATCTTTTTTCTGGGGCCTCTGGTTCCCTTTAAGTATCCCTTTAAAGCTAATGGGAATCCAGGATTAAGTAAAAAAAAAAAGTCAGATACCTAAGGAGAGGGAAGGCTCGGGTCCTTATGAGCCTTCCCTGTCCTCTCCCGGTGCCGTCGGTGCTGCGCTGGCTCCCCCCGTTCCAATCCCCCGCCGCGGGGACTTCGGAAGTCTTCGGGAGGCGAGTCCTCCCGAAGACAGGCGGCTCCATACTGCGCATGTGCGTCTGGAGTACTCGGGCTCCCGAAGCATTTCCGAAGCCTCCCTTCGGCGGGGGAACAGCGGTATTTGACCGAAACGGTCGAATACCGCTACCATGGAGCCAGCGCAACAGCGGGGACTGGGAGAGGAGAGGAAAAGCTCTATGGGACCCAGAGCCTCCCTCTCCTTAGGTGAGTATCTGACTTTTTTTTATTTATAAATGGGTTCCCGTTCACTTTAAGCACAATCAGAAATAGAAGGTGCTTAGCTGCAATTGTAGTGCCAGCTAAACACTTATCTTAACACTGGCCACAAACCTGCAGATGTCTCATGAAAAACAATGAAGTGGGAGAAGTCAAACCATGCAGCTAAAGGTGACAAATTGAGAACAGAGTGGTAAATTCAAGGTTTACTTGTCTCCTATCTTATTGATAAGAACATTTACGGGGTTTTCTCTCCAAAGGAGATAGGTGACAGTTTTCACCAAACAAGTATATACAGTGTATTATCAACCTTTAGTACTGTATTGTGCTTGGATAAATGGAAGTGATTTTGGACTGGTTACTATGGTTTTTTGCCTGACCAAATGAAGGAGCTAAGTTGGCAGTGTTTTTAACAGCTATCATCAAGACTTTTACATTATTTATCGATGTGCATATTTTATGACTCCTTAACTGTCGGGCATAAAATCAAAAATCAATTATTTATTTTTATCTGATAAACAAGTAATAAGGATGCTAACCAGGCAATCCAAAAGTTAAAATCACTATTATTTTCTTGTTGATAAATGATCATTCCCCAGTTTACCTGACTCTTATTTGATACACACAAAATTTGGTACGCACAGAGGAAGTTGCAGGGCATGCTGGGTTGTCATTTTTTGCTTCTCTACTTTCCCTCAGACTTAACTAATGCAGCCTGATTGGCTGAAGCCTCTTTCCCTTCCGTTTTCCCCTCCCACACCTCTGTTCCTCTCTGATTGTCCAATATTTCTCATACTGAGACAATGCACTTTCTATAGTGGAGGGTGGGCAATGCATACACAATCAGGCAGAGGAGAGCAAGGGAGGAAATAACATAAGGATTGGCTTCAAAATAGCCAAAATGTGAAATGCTAAGGGCTCTTTCACATTAGGGCAGACTTTCTGCGTTAACGCAAACGGAAGCCGGTAAGATGAAAGTCCATAGACTTTCATTTTACCTTTTCACACTCGACGCTGCGTTTCGATGCGTTGCGGTTCCGACGCACCCGGGCGCAGTTTTTCCTCCAACGCACCCGCGAGCCGGCGGTTTCCGTCGGGTTTAATTACCAGTTACCGCCGCTGATTGCGTCGCACCGCAGATACCCGACGACACGCCGCAGGCAGACAACGCGTGCAGGAGAACGGCTCCTGTTCGCGTTGTCTGATGTGAAAGAGCCCTAAGAAGGATTTTCTCTCTTTTTACTGTAGAAAAATCACTAAAATCAAAATGTCGACAGTGCAATACAAATGTTATGTATGTAGAGCAAGTATTTACTTATATATGTGTTTTTTTTCTGAGATAGTATGGCTGACAGCTCCTCTTTAAGTATCTGCTGGCTCTGAATGCCACATTATTTGACACATTCATGTTTCTCAGGTTTATTAATTATTGTTTTAGAATTACCGCTCATTTAACAAATCATATCCCTGGGGGACCACCTCTACATCTTTGGACGACTTTATTTGGCCATACTGTTTGCTTATTTATTATTATTTATAGAAAAAATATATAAGTGCATTGTGTATGAAGAGTGCTCTATGGGGAAGGCAACCAGTCAGATTCATTATTCCATGTTCAAATCAGTAACTCTAACGATAAAAATAAGCTGCGTAGCAGTTTCTGTAGCACCTATTTCATACATGAGGGTCACTGTTGCTTTGCTTACCACTTTAACCTGCCTGGCGTTCTATTAAGATCGCCAGGGAGGCTGCGGGAGGGGTTTTTTTTTAATAAAAAAAAAAACTATTTCATGCAGCCAACTGAAAGCCCACTAGAGGGCGCTCCGGAGGCGTTCTTCCGATCGCCTCCGGCACCCAGAATAAACAAGGAAGGCCGCAATGAGCAGCCTTCCTTGTTTTGCTTACATCGTCGCCATAGCGACGAGCGGAGTGACGTCATCGACGTCAGCCGACGTCCTGACGTCAGCCGCCTCCGATCCAGCCCTTAGCGCTGGCTGGAACTTTTTGTTCCGGCTACGCTGGGCTCAGGCGGCTGGGGGGACCCTCTTTCGCCGCTGCTCGCGGTGGATCGCCGCAGAGCGGCGGCGATCAGGCAGCACACGCAGCTGGCAAAGTGCCGGCTGCGTGTGCTGCTTTTTATTTGAGCCTAATCGTCCCAGCAGGGCCTGAGCGGCAGGCTCCGGCGGTACTGGACGAGCTGAGCTCGTCCAGACCGCCCAGCAGGTTAAGCTATAAGTGATGTTTCTTTATTTTTACTCATCCATTGCCATATTTTAAACCCATACAGAAAAATGAATAAATTCACCTGTGCTAGAGAATTAACTTCCAATAATTCTAAAAAGGATTTTTTTTGTTTGTGTTGCCTAGGTAACTAGCTACTTCACTGAGGACATTGTTTTCAATGCAGCTATTTCCCGTCTAATGGCTCTAAGCAACACACTCTTGGTAAGTGCATCTGCAGCCTGCCCTCCTATTGAAAAAGTGTGATTATGACCTGTGATCGTTCATAATAAGACCATGAGGATTCCTTTTCTCCTGCTTAGGCTCATATGTGCAGTATATTGTTATGCCGGTGATTTGTGTTCATGCAAAGACTGGTTTGAATCATTTTGCACATTTTTCTACAGACACAGCGGGCATACGGACAGTGCTTTCTCCCTCCGCTCTATATGTGGATTGTTTTGTTACAGTAAAGTAGAAAGGGATGATGATAATATATTTGTGACATCTGTAACTGAGTTGTCTTTTAACTACAGTACCTAATCTTTCCTGAACAAAACTAATGGTACTCGTTTGATTTAGGCTTCTTGCACACCAAGACATTGTGTTAGGTGCCACGTTATGGTCGCATAACGTGCACCTAACACAACGTATGGTGCTGCAAAAGCCGACGGTAGAGTGAGCCGCGTTCGGCGGCTCGATTCCTATAATGTCTCCCAGAGTGGCGCTGATTGGCCAGCGGGACCACGTGATGCGGAGCGAGACACTCCGCATCACGTGGTCCCGCCGGCCAATCAGCTACCGCCAGTGCAGTGAATATTAAGTAGCCATGTGCGCGGCTACTGTAGCTGGCTCTCCCCGCCTCCTCTCCGCCCCCCACTGCGCATGTGCAAACAGTCTAACGCGGCTATAGCCGCTCCAACGCCGTAGCATGCTGCACTTTGCACAGAACGTGCAGCGTTACATGTAACGCAACGTGGGCTGTGTGAACAGCCCACTTGTGTTACATTGCTGTGCGTTGGGGGAGCGTTACAGGCGCACTAACGTGCGCCTGTAACGTCTTGGTGTGTAAGCAGCCTTAAAGAAAAATGTGTGTGTATATGCTGTATACATTACACTGACTTCACTGCCAGCTACTCTCACTACACTCCCAGCTACACTGACTACACTCCCAGCTAGTCTCTCTACACTCCCAGCTACACTGACTACACTCCCATCTAACTGCAAGGTCTTACCGATCCAGCAATGTGCTCACGGTCCTACGTTCATCCGTCTGTCTCAGCAGCTGTATACATTACAGACGATTCCACTGCTGTATATACCCATCCTCCACGGCCTCCGTACTTCCGGGTCCACTGGTGCCCTCTAGCTACGCATGGCATGTCATGCGCAGCTAGAGGGCACCAGTGAGACTAGAAAGACGGAAGCCATGCAGGATGAGTGTATACAGGTAAGGAGATGGACGGAGGAGACTAAGCACGTTGCTGGATCAATAAGAGCTTGTGGGGGGGGGGGAGACACCTGGCCAGACCTGCGACATATAAGATGCACTGACTTTCTCCCCCAATCTTGGGGTAGAAAAAGTGTATCTTATATGCTAAAATATTATATATATATATATATATATATATATATATATATATATATATATATATATATATATATATATATTGCATCCAGAAAGTATTTGCAGCGCATTACTGTTTCCACATTTTGTTATATTCGTATGTTACAGCCTTATTCCAAAATGGATTAAATTAATTTGTTTCCTCGGAATTTTATACAAGACACCCCATAATAACAAGGTGAAAAAAGTTTACTAGAGGTTTTGGCAAATTAGATAAAAATAACAATAACAAAAATAAGAAATCAGATGTACAAAAGTATTCACAGCCTTTGTGCAATGCTTTGTCGATGCACCTTTGGCAGCAATTACAACTTCAAATTATTTTTTGAATATGATGCTACAAGCTTGGCACACAAATCCGTTTTCAATATTTTTTTATTGGAATTTTCAAATTTTTTTTTTAACATATATGTCAAAGAGGGTCTATATGAAAAGGGCGCCGGTAAAAAAGGGCGCCTGGTGGAGCCCATATATACCAACTTCGGCTACAAAAAAGGCGCCTGGTGTAGCCCATATAAACTTCGGCTACAAAAAGGGCGCCTGGTGTAGCCCATATAAAAACTTTGGCTACAAAAAAGGCGCCTGGTGTAGCCCATATAAAAACTTCGGCTGCAAAAAAACTCCGGGATGTGTTAATTACTATTCCCCCTCCAGGCCACCATGGATAGTGGGGGAATGAAATAATTCGGCTTACAGTGCTTGTAGCCCATATAAAAACTTCGGCTACAAAAAAACTCCGGGATGTGTAAATTACTATTCCCCCTCCAGGCCGCCATGGATAGTGGGGGAATGAAATAATTCGGCTTCCAGCACTTGTAGCCCATATAAAAACATACAAAAAATGCAATTCATATGGGCTACAAAGGGGCGCCCTACTGTAACCGAAAATCTTGTAGCCGAAAAAATATGGGCTACAAAGGGGCGCCCTACTGTAGCCGAAAACCTTGTAGCCGAAAAAATATGGGCTACAAAGGGGAGCCCGCTTGTAGCCTATATCAAAACTCGGGCACCCTTTTCTACACCTTGTAGCCCATATTTCCAGAAATAACATTGATGTCTATGGTGGCGCCCTTTTCATACAGGCAGCTCGGGCGCCCTTTTCAACCGATACCGTCAAAGACATATTATTACACTTGACAAATAAAATACTTTATACATAATAAAGTGTTGTTAAGTAACCTTAATATTAATAACAAGCTTTATAACTTATTATAGAGATGTACCTTAAACATATTTATACATCCTTAGAGTAAATATACAGTAATTTTACAATATCTGAGCTAATATAGTGTAATCTGAAAACTGTCAAACTCTGTTCTAGATAATCTCTGAGCACACAAATCCTTAGGCCGTTTCACCCATTCCTCTTTGTAGCACCTCTCAAGCTCCATCAGGTTAGATGGGAAGCATCGGTGCACAGCTATTATAAGATCTCTCCAGAGATGATCGAATTCAAGTCTGGGCTCTGGCTGGACCACTCAAGGACATTCGCAGAGTTGTGTGCAACGTGATGCCTGGCATTCACACTAAAGAGTTCAATCTTTGTGTCATCAGACCAGAGAATTTAGTTTCTCATGGTCTGAGTCTCATAAAGGTGCCTTTTGGCAAACTCTAGGCAGGCTGCCATGTGCCTTTTACTAAGGAGTGGCTTCCGTCTGGCCACTCTACCATACAGTCCTGAATAGTGTATTGCTGCAGAGATGGTTGTCCTTCTGGAAGGTTCTCCTCTCTCCACAGAGGACCTCTGGAGCTCTGACAGAGTGACTATTGGGTTCCTAACTAAGGCACTTCTCCCCCGATCGATCAGTTTAGATTGCCGGCCAACTCTAGGAAGAGTCCTGGTGGTTTTAAACTTCTTCCACTTACGGATGATGGAGGCCTTTGTGCTCACAGGGAACTTCAAAGCAGCAGAACATTTTTGGTAACCTTCCCCAGATTTGTGCTTCGAGACAGTCCTGTCTCGGAGGTCTACAGACAATTCCTTTGAGTTAATGCTTGGTTTGTGCTCTGAAATGAACTGTCAACTGTGAGGCCTGGTGCACACCAGAGGAGTTTTTCTGAGCGTTTTGAGTTTTTAAATCTGCTGCTAATGTTATCCTATATGTCTGTGCACACTGGAACAATGAGGTTTTGTGAAAAACTTCATAGCATTACATTGGGAAGAGCTTTTGAAAGGTTTCAAAAGCTCTTCCCAATGTAATGCTAGGGATTTTTTTACAAAACCTCATTGCTCCAGTGTGCACAGACACATAGGATAACATTAGCAGCAGATTTAAAAACTCAAAATGCTCAGAAAAACTCCTCTGGTGTGCCCCAGGCCTGAGATCTTATATAGACAGAAGTGTGTCTTTCCAAATCATCTCCATTCAACTGAATTTACCACAGGTGGACTCCAAAAAGGCAGCAAAAACATCTCTAGGCTGATCAAGGGAAACAGGATGAACCTGAGCTCAATTGTGAGCTTCATGGCAAAGGCTGTGCATACTTATGTACATGTGCTTTCTCATTTTTTTTTACTTTTAATAAACTTGCCAAAACCTCAACTAAACTTTTCTTTACAGTTTCATTATGGGGTGTTGTGTAGAAAAATGTGAGGAAAAAAAATAATATAATGCATTTTGGAATAGGGCTGTAACATAACAAAAAATGTAAATATACAGTGGCTTGCAAAAGTATTCGGCCCCCTTGAAGTTTTCCACATTTTGTCACATTACTGCCACAAACATGAATCAATTTTATTGGAATTTCACGTAAAACACCAATACAAAGTGGTGTACATGTGAGAAGTGGAACGAAAATCATACATGATTCCAAACATTTTTTACAAATCAATAACTGCAAAGTGGGGTGTGCGTAATTATTTAGCCCCCTTTGGTCTGACTGCAGTCAGTTGCCCATAGACATTGCCTGATGAGTGCTAATGACTAAATAGAGTGCACCTGTGTGTAATCTAATGTCAGTACAAATACAGCTGCTCTGTGACGGCCTCAGAGGTTGTCTAAGAGAATCTTGGGAGCAACAACACCATGAAGTCCAAAGAACACACCAGACAGGTCAGGGATAAAGTTATTGAGAAATTTAAAGCAGGCTTAGGCAACAAAAAGATTTCCAAAGCCTTGAACATTCCACGGAGCACTGTTTAAGCGATCATTCAGAAATGGAAGGAGTATGGCACAGCTGTAAACCTACCAAGACAAGGCCGTCCACCTAAACTCACAGGCCGAACAAGATGAGCGCTAATCAGAAATGCAGTCAAGAGGCCCATGGTGACTCTGGACGAGCTGCAGAGAGCTACAGCTCAGGTGGGGGAATCTGTCCAGAGGACAACTATTAGTTGTGCACTGCACAAAGTTGGCTCTTATGGAAGAGTGACAAGAAGAAAGACATTGTTAACAGAAAAGCATAATAAGTCCCGTTTGCAGTTTGCCACAAGCCATGTGGGGGACACAGCAAACGTGAAGCAAGGTTCTCTGGTCGGATGAGACCAAAATGGAACTTTTTAGCCAAAATGCAAAATGCTATGTGTGGAAGAAAACTAACACTGCTCATCACTTTGAACACACCATCCCCACTGTCAAATATGGTGGGGGCATCATCATGCTCTGGGGGTGCCTCTCTTCAGCAGGGGCAGGGAAGCTAGTCAGAGTTGATGGGAAGATGGATGGAAACAAATACAGGGAAATCTTGGAAGAAAACCTCTTGGAGTCTGCAAAAGACTTGAGACTGGGGTGGAGGTTCACCTTTCAGCAGGACAACAACCCTAAACATAAAGCCAGTTCAACAATGGAATGGTTTAAAACAAAACATATCCATGTGTTAGAATGCCCCAGTCAAAGTCCAGATCTACATCCAATCGAGAATCTGTGGCAAGATCTGAAAACTGCTGTTCACAAACGCTGTCCATCTAATCTGACTGAGCTGGAGCTGTTTTGCAAAGAAGAAAGGGCAAGGATTTCAGTCTCTAGATGTGCAAAGCTGGTAGAGACATACCCTAAAAGACTGGCAGCTGTAATTGCAGCAAAAGGTGGTTCTACTAAGTATTGACTCAGGGGGCTGAATAATTACGCACACCCCACTTTGCAGTTATTGATTTGTAAAAAATATTTGGAATAATGTATGATTTTTGTTCCACTTCTCACGTGTACACCACTTTGTACTGGTCTTTCACGTGGAATTTCAATAAAACTGATTCAAGTTTGTGGCAGTAATGTGACAAAATGTGGAATACTTTTGCAAGCCACTGTATGTATGTATATATATATATATATATGCTTTACCTGACTGGATAATCTTCAACATGTACACTGACAAGATGAGCTATGTTACAGGTACATGAGTAGAATATTATCCAAAACAGACCATATATTTGTATCAGTCAGCACTCTTAAAGAGGAACCGTAACCAAGAATTGAACTTCATCCCAATCAGTGGCTGATACCCCCTTTCCCATGAGAAATCTATTCATTTTCTCAAATGGATCATCAGGGGATTCTGTATGGCTGATATTGTGGTGAAACCCTTCCCACAGTGTGATGTTAGCACCTCACAGCTCTGAGGTCCTGACATCACACTGTGGGAGCATTGTTGAATTGTGGGAAATAACAGCTGTTTCCAACTGCCAAAAAAGCAAGCAGCATCTCCTTCCAGTGACATCACCTGCCAGCGGTACAAATGTCACCATGTGATAAATGTCTGAATGTAAATCAGGGAGAGGAAAGATTTTACAATGAGCAAACACTGACTAAATCATCTATACACAATTTTTGTATAAATTAAGCACTTTTTTAATTTAATTTCCCTGGAGTTCCTCTTTAGGTACATACAAGGTCATTGAATAAACAGTTATTTTCAGGAAATGAATGTATTTCATTTATACAGTGCCAAATAGCAGTGACTGCTTTGTGTTTCTGTGTTCCTTGTTCTTCTTCAGGGGCGTTTTTAGGTATAGGCATTACAGGCCACTGCCTGGAGTGCCATTGGTCCTGGGGGGTGCCATGCCCCTGATTAAGCCCCATCCCCTAAACTAAGCCCTGCCCACAGGACTAAGCCATGCCCCCACAGGTGCTTGTCCCTCTTTCTGTCCCCTTGTGCCTCCTTCTGTCTCTTTGAGCCACCTTCAGACCCCCAGTCTGGCTGTGTGTCTCTCTGTTCCCTGTGCCTCCTTCTGTCTCCCTTTGTGCCTCCTTCTGTCTTTGTGCCACCTTCAGACCCCCTGCGCCAACTCTGCCCCCCCCCCCCCCCCGTGCATCCAGAGATGGATTAAAGTGAAATGGTGCGCTAGGCAAGCAACGAATTTGGGCTCACGCTTGATGGCCACCTAGCTCTTTTGGCAAGATTTGTTGGGGTAAGCATAAACTGGGCCCCTAGACTCTCGCCAAGCCCTAGGCTTATTGTCCTTGTGGATGGTTCGGCTCTATGTGCATCCCTCTGTCCCACTGTGCCTCCTTCTGTCCCCCTTTGTGCCTCCCTCTGTCCCCTTGTCCCACTATCTGTTCGCAACCCCCTCCTGCACCCCCCACCCAGTCCAGTGTAAAAAGGCAGAGTATAACACAGCAGAAGCTGTGCTCTAACCTCCTCTCTGGAGTCCAGTACTGTGCCTGTGCAACCTTCCTGTCTGTGTTCTGCTCCCGCTAGTGCTGGCACTGCTACATGCGGTAGGAGATGCTAGGCACTAGGTTGAGTGGTGAGCGGACAGGCAGAAGCATAATACTAGACTCCAGCGGCAAGGTGAGAGCACAGCTTCTGCTGCACTATACTCTGCATTTACACACTAAGCTGGGGTAGTGCAGGAAGGGGGTGAGCAACGAAATGCAACAGGATTTGCAGGTTGCTTGTTTCTTGGGGACTCCCTGTATTATGCATCCAACCTATATGGCACATGGTTTATATTCTCTAGAGTGTGGTGTTTTTTTTCAGGGGGGGGGGGGGATTGACACAGAACTTCTTGGCTGGAGTGACAAAAAAGGCTAGAAACGCCCCTTTTCCTCTTGACCCTACTGGACAGTGTATCACTGTCTGGTATTTTCTTAACCAGCATTTCCTGTAACCTCAGGGTTCACTAAGGACTTTGCAGGTGTTCCCTGGCATTTTTCCCTGGCCCTTAAAGGAGAGGAAGAGTAAACAAATCACAATATAAGGGAAGAAAGTAAAAATTAGCACAGTCTATTACAATGCAAGAATGACTGATAACACAAAGTTACATATTATCTGCAATACCTCGCATATGTTATTATATCAGACACACTTGGGAAAACGCATTATCCAGTCTGTCCATATGTGATTAAATCTGAACAGATTTGATTTTAGGGAATATAAATTTATCCCATTTGGTAGATCCACTGCATTCTACTCAGGAGTGATCTGTGAAAGGCCCCTTCTAGCACTTGGCGATTGTGCATCTAGCCACCGAACGCAGCCAAAGTATTCTGGTGTTTGGAAAGTTGGGGGATCTTCTGACCAAACAATGCAATGCAGGGATCTGGATCAACTTTGCGTTAAAGGTCAGACTGACCTCCTTGAGCAGTTTTTCCACACATGCTGAATAGGAGGGCAATGCCACCAGCAATGAGCTGCATCCATGTTCATGTCGGGACAATGAAAACATCAGAAAGGGCGGGCATTATAAATCCTTGAAAGAGTTGTAGGAGTTTGATACCATTCATAAAATATTTTATAACATTTCTCCTTAATAATGATATTCATAGATTTTTTTAGCCATACACTCAAACAGCTTGTCCCACTCAACTGGATTGGAGGTGGGGAATGTCAAAGCTCATTTCTTCATGGGGGGATGGTGTCTGGCAAGGAGTCATACCAGATTATATTATATTATAAAATTTAGAGATAAGACCATCTACATCAAACATATAAATGTGTTCTAAAGGGGATATATTCCAGGTAGGCTTAGTCTGTAAAATTCCAGAAAGATAGTGACAAATCTGTAGGTAGCATTAAAAGGTTCTAGGAGAAAGATCGTATTTTTGCTGGAACTCAGGCCGGGTAAGTATGTTTTGATCCGTCACAATGCATTTCAAAGAGACTACCCCTGCCAGTTGCCACCCCACCGAAGTGTAGGACAGGCCTGGATTATGGAACAATGGTTCCACAAAAAATGTGAGGGACAAAAGGCCCAAGAGAACACACACCATCTCCAAGAGGATAAAGCTACTATAATAATTGGGGATTTCTTTAGGGAGACTAGTAGTGGGTGTGTTCTTGGAAGCCAAAGAATGTCTCAAATTTTGTGTGGAGCAGTAAGACATGGCTCAAAATCCACCCATCTAGGTCTGGGAAGGCTAGACTCCCGATAAAGGTTCTGAGCCACTCTAGGAGCTTTGTAATAGGCTAACAGGTTGGGTAATCCCATGCTCCCCTGCAATTTAGATCTAGAAATATATCTAGAGCCTCACCCATTTTAATGACCAATCCTACTATAAAATAAATGATCGCTTCCTCCAATTATGCAGGGACTCCCTGAGATCCGAAAATTATTTGGAGGGTTCCTCCAAGGTAAAAAGGTTGACTGACACACACACACACACACACACACACACACACACACACACACACACACACACACACACACACACACACACACACACACACACCACTAACTCTTAACAAAACCTCCCAAACACTATGCCTTCAGTGACCAGTACTTCACTGGTTATACACTCAGATCTGCTTCAGATGAAGGCTGGGAAGGGAGGCTGTTTACCAGATGTAAGGAAGCAGTTTGGAAACGATGAACTTGAGCCTTTGCCAGAGAAGCTGTTACACAAGGTTTGCTTAGCATATTGTTTTTGTGAAAGTGGAAACTTGTTTCTTTGTATATTGATATATTGAAATGCTATTATTTCTATTCGACACTCAGCAGTCATATGATTACGGGACTCCACCCTTTTTTCACCACTCTATTACCCCTGGGGGTTGGACACTGTGTTCCTCTACTGGGACCACAGTGCCTTATGGAAGGGGGTGGCCTGGACTGCCATGCTCCCTTCCATAAAACAGAACTCCATGGGAAGGAATATGACCCAACTTTGTGGCTCTGTGGGAGTGGGCCAGTCTGACCAGAAGAGGAGAGCCTAATTGACATCATGTGACCTTTGGGGAAGGTCACATGATGTAATTAACAGGAATTATTAAAACTACTTAGAATTAACATCATGCTATTTAGGGGCTGATAAGGGGGAATTACATTTCTTTCATGGAATTCTGCTGTAAAGCTCTTGACCAAAAGTTATTTTTATACAACCCTCCCCCTTTCAGTAAGCAGCAGAGGGTGATTAACAGTCGCCATCTCTTGCTCTCTGATGGGTCATTTTGTATTTATTTTAATAGTTTGGATTTTCTTTAACCACTTGCCGACCGCCCACTACCTATGGGCGGCGGCAAGGTGGCTCCCCCAGGACCACATAACGCCGATCGGCGGCGGCACCTGGGGGTCTAATTAGCCGGGGATCGCGCGCAGGGAGGCATTAGGCTCCGCCCACCTGCAACGTCAACCCGCTGGCCAATTATCAGCGCCGGCGGGTTGTAAATAACCCGATCTCGCCGTTACTAAATATATAATACACCTTGTTAAGCTAACAAAGTGTATTATACTGGCTGCCTCCTCCCCTGGTGGTCCCAGTGATCGAGCGACCACCAGGGGAGGAGGCAGCTGTGTATGTAAACACACACACACACACGCTGATCCTGCCCCCCTGATCGCCCACAGCACCCCTCAGACCCCCCCTGATCACCCCCTCAGACCACTGTTTGCACCCAATCATCCCCCTAATCACCCATCAATCACTCCCTGTCACTAACTGTCAACGCTATATTTTAGATTAGGCTCTAATCAGCCATCTAGGGGCTCCTGATCACCCCCCACACCCTCAGATCCTCCCCAGACCCCCCCCCCCCCCGTGTACTGTATATATCTATTCTCCCCTGTAATCACCCACTGAACACCTGTTAATCACCCATCAATCACCCCCTGTCACTGCCACCCATCAGATTAGACCCTAACCTGCCCGTTGCGGACACCTGATCACCCGCCCACACCCTCAGATCGCCCGCAGACCCGCCCTCAGATCACCTCTCAAGTGCATTGTTTACATCTTTTCTCCCCTCTAATCACCCACTGATCACCCATCAATTAGACCCCTCTGATCAACTCGCCAGTGCATTGCTTGCATATATTCTCCACTGTAATCACCTACTGATCACCTATCAATCACCCCGTCACCCCCTGTCACTGCTACCCATCAAAACAGACTCTAATCTGCCCCTTGCGGGCACCCAAACACCCGCCCACACCCTCAGAGACCCCTCAGACCCCCCCCTGATCACCTCCCCAGTGCATTGATTGCATCTATCCTCCCCTCTAATCACCCTCTGAGACACCCATCAATCACCTCCTGTCACCCCCTAGCACTCCTACCCATCAGATCAGGCCCTAATCTGCCCCCTGTGGGCTTCTGATCACCCGCCCACACCCTCAGCTCCCCCTCAGAACCCCCCCCGATCACCCCCTGTCACTATCCCAGTGATCTAAAAACAGTGATCAGTGAAAACTGTCACTTTTTTAGTTTCACTAGTTATTTAGCTAGGGCCCTTCGTTGGTAGTTAGCGTCAGTTAGCACCCAGCCCACCACACCGCAGTCACTAATTAGTTGCTGATTAGCATCATCACTGTCGCTAATCAGCATTGCTACTATATAGTATCTGTAAGTGATCATTACTGATCGCAGTCAGATCTATATTAGGGTCACTAGGAAACACTAAAAACACAGTGTTTGACCGATCAAGCCTGTTCGTTCGCCTGCATTTGTGTTCAGCCTACCTCACCGCAGTGACAGAATTTTTTTTTTCTGATCACTGCAAAAAACACTGTTTTTTTAATCTAAACTCAGTGACCACAGCTTTCTACTTCACAAGTACTCCCTTTTACTAGGTAGGTGCTCTTTTTCCTGGGTAGTCTCAGAGGAATACCCCCTAAATTTAGCAGTCCACCATGGCAAAAAAGGGGTATTCCGCTGAAGAGGCCGCTGAGGTTCTGGCCCAGTGGGATGAGTGCGATTGGGAAGCCTCATCCGACTAATCATCCGGGTCAGAATACGAACCGGTGAACAGCAGTGGCTCTCTGACCAATAGCAATGACGAGGTTGAGATCCCGGCTAGAGCCAGGCGTACCACACCCCATGTCACTGGACCGCAGGTGGCGCAGGATCAGACTCAAGGGCAGCAGAGTGGTGCTAGCGCTGATTCGAGTTTTCTTGGTGAGGCATGCACCAGCAGCGTAGCATCTCCTGGACCTAGCACCAGTACTACCATAGACCCTGGTGAAGTGGCGAGCACCAGCATGGTAGTAGAAACTGGTTCAGTGGCATGTGCATTAAGACCCGGGTCGCAGCCACCAGCAAAACGGGCCCGTACTACCCATAGTCTCCCAGAGGTGCTTGCAAATTCCAATTGGCAATCCTCTGGTTCCGCCGCACCCGTACTACCCCCTTTCACCGCCCAGGTGGAGACAGATAATCTAGGATCAGCCCTAGACTTTTTTCATCTGTTCTGCACCGTGGATCTCTACGACTTAATTGTGGCTGAGACCAACCGTTATGCCACACAATACGCAACCGCCAATCCGAGAAGCTACCATGCCCAGCCTTTTCGGTAGAAACCACTCCAAGTTTGAAACTTAACATTTTTTGGGCCTTCTCTTTAACATGGGTCTAGTCAAAAAGAATGTATTGCGGTCTTGTTGGTCTACGCACCCAATACATCACATGCCCATGTTCTCTGCTGCCATGTCCAGGTCACGATTTGAGAACATCCTGCGCTACCTGCACTTCAGTGCCAATACAACCTGTCCTCTAAGAGGCCACCCTGCTTATGACTGGTTCCACAAAATTCGGCCCCTCATAGACCACCTGTCATCAAAATTTGCAGATACTTATACCCCTGAACAGTCATTTTGAGGCATTTGGTTTCTAGACTACTCCTCACGGTTTTGGGCCCCTAAAATGCCAGGGCAGTATAGGAACCCCACAAGTGACCCCATTTTAGTAAGAAGACACCCCAGGGTGTTCCGTTAGGTGTATGGTGAGTTCATAGAAGATTTTATTTTTTGGCACAAGTTAGTGGAAAATTACACTTTGTGAAAAAAACAATAAAAATCAATTTCCGCTAACTTGTGACAAAAATAAAACCTTCTATGAACTCACCATACTCCTAACGGAATACATTGGGGTGTTGTCTTTCTAAAATGGGATCAGTTGTGGGGTTCCTATACTGCCCTGGCATTTTAGGGGCCCTAAACCGTGAGGAGTAGTCTGGAAACCAAATGCCTCAAAATGACCTGTGAAATCCTAAAAGTACTCATAGGATTTTGGGCCCCTTAACGCACCTAGGCTGAAAAAAAGTGTCACACATGTGGTATCGCCGTACTCAGGAGATGTAGTATAATGTGTTTTGGGGTGTATTTTTACACATACCCATGCTGGGTGGGAGAAATATCTCTGTAAATGGACAACTTTGTGTAAAAAAAATCAGAAAAAATCTCATTTACAGAGATATTTCTCCCACCCAGCATGGGTATGTGTAAAAATACACCCCAAAACACATTATACTATTTCTCCTGAGTACAGGGAGACACATTTTTGCAGCCTAAGTGCGCTAAGGGGCCCAAAGTCCTATGAGCACCTTTAGGCTTAACAGGGGTGCTTACAATTTAGCACCCCCCAAAATGCCAGGACAGTAAACACACCCCACAAATGACTCCATTTTGGAAAGTAGACACCCCAAAATATTCAGAGAGGGGCATGGTGAGTCCGTGGCAGATTTCATTTTTTTTTTGTCACAAGTTAGCAGAAATGGAAACTTTAAAAAAAAAAATTTGTCACAAAGTGTCATTTTCCTCTAACTTGTGACAAAAAAATAAAATCTTCAATGAACTCACCATGCCTCTTAGTAAATACTTTGAGATGTCTTCTTTCCAAAATGGGGTTATTTGGGGGGTATTGTATTGAATTCTAGCACCTCATAAAACATGACTGGTGCTCAGAAAAGTCAGAGATGCTTCAAACTGGGGAAATTTACTTTTTGCACCATAGTTTGTAAACGCTATAACTTTTACCCAAACAAAAAAAAATCCAATAAGTGTCTACAGTATTTATTGATCAAAGACACGTAGCACAATAAATTTAGACAAAAATGTATATAGAAATTTTACTTTATTTGAAAAATGTCACCACAGAAAGTAAAAAAAAATCATTTTTTTACAAAATTCATGTCTTTTTTGATGAATATAATAAAAACTAATTGTCGCAGCAGCAATTAAATGGCACCAAACGAAAGCTGAATTAGTGACAAGAAAAGGAGGTAAAATTTATTTAGGTGGTTGGTTGTATGACCGAGCAATAAACCATTAAAGCGGCAGTGGTCTGAATAGAAAAAAAGTGTCTGGTCCTTAAGGGGGTTTAAGGCTGCAGTCCTTAAAGTGAACCTCCAGACTAAAAATCTACTCAGCAGAACTGAAAAGGCTTCTTTAACAGTTTCACAGCATTAGAACTTTGTTTTTCTTAAAGAAGTATCATTTTTAGCTGCATTTTTAGCTAAGCTCCGCCCTATCAAAGAAAACTGCCCGGGCTTTTTTCCCCTGATGCTGTGCAAATCATGATGATATTTCCTATGTTGTTGTTCACGTTGCCTAGCAACTGGGAGGGGTGATCAGAACACAGGACAGTTGGAACTGTGTCTCATGCTCCCTGTCACTTTCTTCCAACCAAAAAAGATGGCTGCCCTTATGAAATCACAAACCTTTGCCTGTTCTTTTAAAACAGGATGGGTAAGAGATTATATTACCTATCTATTTTAATTAACATAACTAATGTAACTTAATGACAGTATGTTTGTTTAGGCTGAAGTTCCTCTTTAAGTGGTTAAAGGCCATTTTCTATAAAGAAAAATTTTTTAAGCTCAGCCTTCCTTTTTATCGTGTTCCTGTGCCGTTCTGATTGATTCTTTAATTACATTTTGCAAAATGCTAGCAGGGAAAAATCTGATCATAGTCAAGTGGATGGACCTAATTTATTAAGTGCTTGTTGAGAGGTAGGCAAGTGGGGCAGTACAGCTGCTACATACAGTTCACATTATACGAAAAGTGATTATTCTGATTTGTACCATCATAAAAATGCTTTTCAGCGGCTGTACATTTTATACTGTTACTCTAGCTCTTATGCTTAATGTTCTATATCTTTTCTGTTGTACTTTTTATAGTTTGAGTTCTATAGTTAAGATCTCATTTTACAGGAATAGATATTTTAATCACAACACTCATTTACATTGTTGGCTTAATTTAGAAGTGATTGTTGAAAATGAGGAAGGGGATAATGGCAAGTTTTTTACTTCCATTATGCTATTTGACAAAACTCATACTCTTTTATTCTATGTGAATACTGATTATGTTAGTATGTCTTTTTTTGGGACAATGGAAAGGCAGGAAACGAACCACAAGGGATTAAACAACTGAATTGTGTTACACTGTATCTGCAGCAATTAGGAGCTATATGTTCTCTCCAGTATTTTTAGAGACCAAAAGACTGCTTATACACATACAGACCAGGCGCAGCAGAAATGCAAGCTTCATGATAGCTTGTCTGGAGGCTTTTTTGGTTTTTCCATAGAGTCGGGTGTTTAGAGGAACTTTACTGAATATAACTTTATGAATAAAATAGCTTTTTTTTTTTTTTACAATATTACTTTAGAAATCATTTAGTCAGTGTCTGCACATTGTAGAATCTTTCATCACCCTGATTTACATTCTTAAAGCGGGATTGTCAGCCACAAAATCAAATTCCATTTACCCACTGCTCTGTGTTTATTATGCAGTCTGCAACCTAATCCTGCATTGCAAGCACTCCAATCTAATCAGGAATGTTTCTGCTGTAATAAATCTGATCTCAGTCAGACTGGCTATATTTGGTACATTGCCCATGAGAAGGAAGCTTGTCATCTCCCCTCCCACATTCCTGCTCCTCACTGATTGGTACAAACGCAGTTCAGTATGAAGCTGCTGAAATCTGACCTATGCTGTGCTCACATGTTTACAAAGCAAGCTAGAGATGACAGTGCAGTTTCTAAGAGAAAAAAAAGAGTAAGGGAGGAAATTACATCAGGATTGACTTTAGTCAGAAGAAATCAAAATGGAAAATGTCAGGAACAGTTTTCTCTTTATTAACTAAATAAAATTCACTGAAATCAAAACATGGACAGTACAATCCATATGTTATGTAAGTAGAACAAGTATTTATCCTCTTATATATGCGTTTTCCCCCTGGGATACTATGGCTGTCCATTCTGCTTTAAATGTATGACCAGTGGGGCAGTGGTGACATCTTTACTGCTGGAAAGGGCATCACTATGAAATATTTGTTTGTTTTGTATTCTGAAGTGAGCAAAAATAACACCTGCTCTACCAGAATGCATTGGGATGCTTTGTGACATCGTAGCGTAGGCTTAACCTAACTGGGAGGGTGGGGTTACATACCATTGTACAGCAATATTTAGATATAGGAAGTGCTTCTGATGCTGATAACAGGATAAATAACGTAAAATTCGGTATCCTGAATAATGTAATACGTATGTTGCTGCAGTGCTTTTTTAGAGTAAAGATAAAGATAAAAGATAGATGCTGTGTACTGCTGCCACTGGCATGGAGGTATGCTATTTGTTAAATGAATGGCAATGCAGTCTGCTGTCTGGAAAAATGCAAACGCTCTGATATTGCCATAGTGGGCTCCAATAATGAAAGCATACAAGGAAATGTGATCTGGCCCATCGGAAAGCATTGCAGACTTCTGCCTTTCTATTTTCAGTCCATTGCTGGATCCTTCAAAAATCAAGACAGCAGAGCAAGTACGAGCCCAGCCTACTATATATTGCTGAATACGTTGTCTTTAAAGTTTCTTATATTTATTGTGCTGCCGCCATGGGTCTCAATGAAAGAAATAAATGAAACTATATCACACTTTATTATGCTGACTTACAGGTCTTACTTTCTGCCATCCTCTCTACAGAGATCTCAGTTAAGCACTCGTAGCCACTTGAGCTATATGAGGAAGAAAGGAGAAATGTACACAGCAGTTATTGGGATAACCTTTATTTTATAATCTGACTGTACGTGACTGACATATCTAATGGATATAAAGCTAGGTAAACGGTAGAGACATCTTTTAGGGCACATCAGGAGCAATGCTAAGCACTTTGCATAATTTAGCTGCAACTGTAAAGCAACACAGGGGAGATGTATATTACTTAGCCAATATAACAGAGTAACAAAGCAGCTCGGGGTGAAACAAAACCACTAGGAAAGTATAGGGGACTAAAAGCCAATATACTGTGTGATATTGGCTGCTGACCGACTCCCGATATCTGTCATAGGTGTACCAGTATCCTCCAGCAGTTATAGGTGGTCCCCAGTATCACCCAGCACTAATTGGTGGCTTCCAATATCAGTCGATAGTCATAGTTGGCTCCCAGGATTTCCCAGCAGTCATAGGTGACCCCTAATATTTGCCAGCAGTCATAGATGATTCCCAATATCTGCCAGCAGTCATAGGTGGCCACAATCTCTGGCAAAGCTAAGGACATGTTGCGGGGTAAACTAGAAAGCTGTGATATGTTCTGGGGTAAGTGAAGACAAAACAGGATGCTGAAAAGCAGGAAACACAATGGTGAGCATTGAAAAGCTGAGGCAGCAGTTCTCCATCTCCAGCAACATCCTCCAAGGGCCACTTGGTTGTGTTTGTCCACAAGACAAATGGTCTGAGTCCTCTCCTGATTTTATGCTTAAAAGTATAAAAATGTTTGTCTATCCGCAAGTATGTATAGTTATTTGTCTCTCACCACTTCCTAAGCTTTTAGAAAACTCTGCCTGTTAGAAACTAGTAGGTACTTTAACTGGTTTTTTTTTCTGCCTGTTAGAAACTAGTAGGTACTTTAGGAGTTTTTTGTATTTCATATCTAAATAATCCCCTTCAGAATGCCATTGTGCCTGTAAAGACACGTCCTATCTCTGTATCCCTGTGAATCATACACATTCTAAAGAGCAGTGTTAGGGAGTCTAGCCCAAGGTCTCCTTACTGAATAGGTGCTGGCTTACTGAACAGGAAGAGCTGAGATTTGAACCCTGGTATCCTGTATCAGAGGCAGAGCCCTTAACCCCGTACACTATCTATCTGCAAACAGATTCAGTTTAAGAAAATCTATCAATAATACCTACTGTCATGTGATATGGGCATTTAAAAATGATCTCTCTACCTGAATCATATCACTATGGTGCCTTGAAAATTAATAATGAAGGTGTTGGTTGTTTTCTTCCTGTGACATTATGGGTTCAACACATTTGAACAACTGTACATGGATATGGTCAGGACAGAAAGACTGTAGACTTTTTAGGCAATTTGTTCTTTGGCTTCTTAGGAAGTGGCACAATGATAGAACTTTGGAAATAGACAAAACCCATAGAGAGCAACAGAGGCCGATTAAAAACATACATACATACAGTAGACATTGGTACTCTACATGCTTAATCCTCTCTCTCCCAGCTGACTCCTGCCTGTGTGTATGTATTGAACTTTTAATCGTATCTTCAATAAAGGTCTGTTTTAGTGGATGTGCCCAGCCGCTCCTATCTCTTCAGCAACAATTGGTACTCATTGGCCTGCACAGTAATTGAAGGTGGCAGGAGATACAGAGTCCAGGCCAGTTGATTTTTTGGCGTTCTGTTTCTTAAATAATCTGTTGACATTGTATTCACAGATTGTTAGTATTTGTCTATGGGAGTCAGGAAAGTGTGACTGATTGATGGGAAGTATGTGTATAGTGAAGGAAAGAGTTAAGGCAGAGAAGGGGGGTAGGGACATTGCAGGAAATGTTGACTGGCTGCAGAATGCGAGGTGAGAATGGAATACATGGAAAGGGGAGAAAAGGGTGGCGGGATGCAGGAGATAGTGACTGGATGCTGGAAATTGTTACTATTGATTTTTATAGCGTGATGATGAACAATAGACAGTACAACGTACAGTTGCTTGAACAGTGAGTGGATACAGAAACTTCACAACTGAATAGTTCAGCTTTTATATTGTACATAGAGTTGAAAGATACATTGACAGTAATACTAGAACACACTAGGAGAGAGAGCCTTGCCCATGCAAGCTTACTGCATTAGGGGTTAAGGGATAGAAACAGCAGGTGAAGGACATGGTGATGCTGTAGCAGACAGTGGCCCATATGCAATTCACTTTTTCTCCTGAGTTTTCTCCTAGGAGATAATTTTTCATCTTCAATTTAAAATACATTTTTAGCACTTTGCAATTAAAAAAGTACCAAAAAGTAGGTGAAAAAATTACTGCAAAAATTATTTTGAGTATTTGTTTGCTAGTTGGTGGTTTAAAAGGCATTTTATTTTAAGTTGTGAAAAATATCACCTAGGAGAAAACTCGGGTGAAAACGTCAATTGCATATGTGCCAGTGACTCATACCTCCCAACTTTCTGAGATACAAAAGAGGGACACCTTTAGACACGCCCCTGACACATCTTCAGACACACCGCTAGTCACACATACATTAATCTTTTATGGGTAAAATATATAATTGAATTTAACAATTATAATCTTAGTAGTGAAATACTTATATCTATAGAGCTCTGTACAATCAGTCCTGAAAGAGTAACAGAGGGGATCCGGTTCCAAAATAGGCATTTTCCTTGCCAAAAAGGGCTATTTAGGAGCTTTGTCAACATATGGTAATTTAGGCACATTACTGAATAATATTAAATCAACCACTTCTTGCAGGTAGTAGGTAATGAGCATAGATTTTAGTAGCAGGTTGGTAGATTCTTTAGTGGAGGGCATGTAGTAATATTCAGAATCTTGTGGTGAGTAGGTGGGGATTGGTAATGAAAGGTAGACTCTAATGACTGGTGGTAGGGATCAGTAGATTATAGTGGCAGGCAAGTACTGATAGTTAAAGATTTTAACAGCAGGCAGATAGTGATCCCTCCAAGGACAGTAAATTATGCTTGTCTGTCAATGGGGGTAGTGGAGAGTAAAGATACTTTTATTCCCAATGGAAAGAACTGGGGAAATCTCAAGGTAGTCATTTATTTACCCCTCTTTCATTTAGTATTGATGGTACAGCCTGCATATTGAATGGAACATGTCCTGCAGGTAACCACCTTCATTATAACTATTAATACAACTGACGTAATAAGTAGTAGGAAAACATTTATTAGCAGTCGCAGAGAACTTCATATTTTGTAAAAGAAAAAGTAACTTTGGAGTATCCGAGTATTATTTTTTATTTATGTAATGACATCATCTTCCATGGCACTGTACAAAAGCAGCATAATCTATGGCTTCCATATAAACACTAGTTGGCAATCATGATCCCAGATTCAGGGCATAATGACTGGAAAGTCTATATCCACATTATGAGACAGTGTGGAGCTTATCTGTATACAGAACTAGAATATTATTAATTTTTTATCATCATTATTCTGTTTCAGTATAGTTGCATGCAACTGATGTACCCATGGCAGTTCTTGTAGTTTGCCAGTACTGCTGGTTATTGAACAAAAAGATGGTTGTGTGTAAGGATGAATGTCATGCACTCGCAGACTTAGTCGACATAGACTGGGCTTTTAGGGCCCTTGTTCGGGAAGTAACATACCACCTCAACGGCTTCCCTATGGGGTAACCAACTGTATAGGTTGACTATGTCTGTAGAGGCCAAGACATTACCCTCCACGCAGGTGTACTGGGAGGACCCCCATAAGACATTCAAGGTGTAAACTACGCAGGAAGTGAAGGTATTTAAAAGGAGTCTAAGGAGGTGGTCCAGGTAATGCCATAAGCACTCTGTGACTGACCCCAAGCCTGACACAATGGGGCAACCTGGGGGACTGGCATGGGACTTGTGGACCAGGAAGCGTCAGTGCCCTGGCATGCAGTGTTAGAAGAAGTACAGTAAGGCACAAAATGGCCATCACTTACGTACTCCAACTAATGCATGTATGAACTACAATAAACGACACAGCTGATCTTGCAACTCACAGCAGTGTTAGATATATTTACTCTTCTGATTCTAAAAACAAGTTGTCTCCTCATCCAGAGCAAGCTGTAGCATAGTAAGCTTTCTGAACGCCAGAGGTACTTAAGTTACCTTATTATAGTGCCAACTGCAGCCTGTTCCTTTTTGTTGCCGATAAATACATACTTTTTTTTTCCACTGTTGTTTAGTGGGATTGCATGTAATGATTAGAATGCAGCTGTTTTTCCTAAGTGCCTCTAAAGTCTGAGCAGGAGTCTTTTGCTGTGTAGACCTTTTTAGCTTTTCATAGTATTTGTTGCCTGTTTTCTGTAGTTTGTATTTTTTATTTTTGTAAAGTTCATTGTATCAGCTACCATGTTCCTGTTCATTTTTATACTGTTTCCTAAGTTAAGATGTTAACCAGGAATTGGCCTCACTGTATCTTACTCAACTTTTTTGGAAATATGGTGATTTTTGCAGAAGGTTATTTATGATATGTTTGTCTAGGGTACTGGTTAATTGATTGATTACATACATCCTGTGTCTTGTGGCAGAACTTGCACACAGGAAAAAGAAAAGGAGACCGAGAGCCCAATATGGTGTAGTATGTTAGTACGTCACAAATAAACACAGTATATGACTTTAGTCAGTTATACTCACGAGTGGGTTATCACACAGGTAACCACTGTATAGGCGGGTGGGGAGATTATGACCCGACCCCACTCGGGTTTAACCACTTCCCGACCGCCGTATTGACAATTGGCGGCCGGGAAGTGGACCCCGCAAGGACCGCCGTATTGACAAATGGCGGCGGTCCTTGTAGGGGCATGGGCGGAGCGATTGCGTCATCCGTGACGCGATCCTCCGCCGGCGCCTGTCTCCGCTCACCCGCCGCAACATCCCGCTGGCCATACGGAAGCGCCGGCGGGATGTTAACCCGACGATCGCCGCATACAAAGTGTATAATACACTTTGTAATGTTTACAAAGTGTATTATACAGGCTGCCTCCTGCCCTGGTGGTCCCAGTGTCCGAGGGACCACCAGGGCAGGCTGCAGCCACCCTAGTCTGCACCAAGCACACTGATCCCCCCCCCCCCGCCCCAGATCGCCCACAGCACCCATCAGACCCCCCCCCTGCCCACCCCCCAGACCCCTGTTTGCACCCAATCACCCCCCTAATCACCCATTAATCACTCCCTGTCACTATCTGTCAACGCTATTTTTTTTTATCCCCCCCCTGCCCCCTGCTCCCTCCTGATCACCCCCCCACCCCTCAGATTCTCCCCAGACCCCCCTCCCAGACCCCCCCCATGTACTGTATGCATCTATCCCCCCTGATCACCTGTCAATCACCCATCAATTACCCCCTGTCACTGCCACCCATCAATCAGCCCCTAACCTGCCCCTTGCGGGCAATCTGATCACCCACCCACACCAATAGATCGCCCGCAGATCCGACATCAGATCACCACCCAAGCACAGTGTTTACATCTATTCTCTCCTCTAAACACCCACTAACTACCCATCAATCACCCCCTATCACCACCTGTCACTGTTACCCATTAGATCAGACCCTAATCTGCCCCTTGCGGGCACCCAATCACCCGCCTACACGCTCAGATTGCCCTCAGACCCCCCCCTTATCAATTCGCCAGGACATTATTTACATCTGTCCTTCCCTGTAATAACCCACTGATCACCTGTCAATCACCTGTCAATCACCCATCAATCACCCCCTGTCACTGCCACCCATCAATCACCCGCTGTCACTGCCACCCATCAATCAGCCCCTAACCTGCCCCTTGCGGGCAATCTGATCACCCACCCACACCAATAAATCGCCCGCAGATCCGACGTCCGATCACCTCCCAAGTGCAGTGTTTACATCTGTTCTCTACCCTAAACACCCACTAATTACCCATCAATCACCCCCTGTCACTGCTACCTATCAGATTAAACCCCTATCTGCCCCTAGGGCACTCAATCACCCGCCCACACCCTCAGAATGCCCTCAGACCCCAGCCCTGATCACCTCGCCAGTGCATTGCTTGCATCTATTCCCCCCTCTAATCACACCTTGAGACACCCATCAATCACCTCCTGTCACCCCCTAACACACCTACTCATCAAATCAGGCCCTAATTTGCCCCGTGTGGGCTTCTGATCACTCGGCCAAACCCTCAGATCCCCCTCAGACCCCCTTCCGATCACCTCCCCAGTGCATTGATTGCATCTATTTTCCCCTCTAACCACCCCCTGAGACACCCATCAATCACCTCCTGTCACCCCCCTAGCACTCCTATCCATCAGATCAGGCCCAATACAACCTGTCATCTAAAAGGCCACCCTGCTTATGACCAGTTCCACAAAATGTGCCACACATGTGGTATCGCCGTACTCGGGAGAAGTAGTATAATGTGTTTTGGGGTGTATTTTTACACATACCCATGCTGGGTGGGAGAAATACCTCTGTGAATGACAAATCTTTTGATTTTTTTACACACAATTGTCCATTTACAGAGTTATTTCTCCCACCCAGCATGGGTATGTGTAAAAATACACCCCAAAACACATTGTACTACTTCTCCCGAGTACGGCGATACCACATGTGTGGCACTTTTTTGCACCCTAACTGCGCTAAGGGGCCCAAAGTCCAATGAGTACCTTTAGGATTTCACAGGTCATTTTGAGAAATTTTGTTTCAAGACTACTCCTCACGGTTTAGGGCCCCTAAAATGCCAGGACAGTATAGGAACCTCACAAATGACTCCATTTTAGAAAGAAGACACCCCAAGGTATTCTGTTAGTAGTACGGTGAGTTCATAGAAGATTTTATTTTTTGTCACAAGTTAGCGGAAATTGATTTTTATTGGTTTATTTCACAAAGCGTCATTTTCCGCTAACTTGTGACAAAAAAATAAATTCTTCTATGAACTCACCGTACTACTAACGGAATACCTTGGGGTGTCTTCTTTCTAAAATGGGGTCATTTGTGGGGTTCCTATACTGTCCTGGCATTTTAGGGGCCCTAAACCGTGAGGAGTAGTCTTGAAATGAAATTTCTCAAAATGACCTGTGAAATCCTAAAGGTACTCATTGGACTTTGGGCCCTTTAGCGCAGTTAGGGTGCAAAAAAGTGCCACACATGTGGTATCGCCGTACTCAGGATAAGTAGTATAATGTGTTTTGGGGTGTATTTTTACACATACTCATGCTGAGTGGGAGAAAGATCTCTGGAAATGGACAATTGTGTGTAAAAAAAAAAAAAAAAAATTGTCATTTACAGAGATATTTCTCCCACCCAGCATCGGTATGTGTAAAAATACACCCCAAAACACATTATACTACTTCTCCTGAGTACGGCAATACCACATGTGTGGCACTTTTTTGCAGCCTAACTGCGCTAAGGGGCCCAAAGTCCAATGAGCACCTTTAGGCTTTACATGGGTGCTTACAAATTAGCACTCCCCAAAATGCGAGGACAGTAAACACACCCCACAAATGACCCCATTTTGGAAAGTAGATACTTCAAGGTATTCAGAGAGGGGCATGGTGAGTCCGTGGCAGATTTCATTTTTTTTTGTCGCAGGTTAGAAGAAATGGAAACTTTTTTTTTTGTCGCAAAGTGTCATTTTCCGCTTACTTGTGACAAAAATTAATATCTTCTATGAACTCACTATGCCTCTCAGTGAATACTTTGGGATGTCTTCTTTCCAAAATGGGGTCATTTGGGGGGTATTTATACTATCCTGGAATTCTAGCCCCTCATGAAACATGACAGGGGGTCAGAAAAGTCATAGATGCTTGAAAATGTGAAAATTCACTTTTTGCACCATAGTTTGTAAACGCTATAACTTTTACCCAAACCAATAAATATACACTGAATGGGTTTTTTTTTATCAAAAACATGTTTGTCCACATTTTTCGCGCTGCATGTATACGCAGGAGCAATCAAATAGCACCAAAAGAAAGCTTTATTAGTGACAAGAAAAGGAGCCAAAATTCATTTAGGTGGTAGGTTGTATGAGCGAGCAATAAACCGTGAAAGCTGCAGCGGTCTGAATGGAAAAAAAGTGGCCGGTCCTTAAGGGGGGTAAAGCCCACGGTCCTCAAGTGGTTAAGAAGTCGCTCTCTGTAGACAGGAAAAAAGAGGTTACACCCCTCCACCTGGGGTGAACTAGACTGTGTGTAGACAGGGCCAGTTCTAGACTTTTTGCTGCCTGAGGCAAACTTATGAGGTTGCCCCTCCATGATCGCACAGCACCGAAAAATGTTTACCCTCAGTATAGGTAGGTAGGTAGCCAGGTATAGTTGCCCCCAGTATAGGTAGCTAGTAAAGTTGCCCCAGTATAGTTAGTAAAGTTGCCCCAGTACAGTTAGCATAGTGGCCCCAGTACAGTTAGTATAGTTGCCCCAGTACAGCTAGCATAGTTGCCCCATTATAGATAGCATAGTTTCCCCAGTATAGCTAGTATAGTTGCCGCAGTTTAGCTAGTATAGTTGCCTCAGTAGAGCTAGTATAGTTGCCGCAGTTTAGCTAGTATAGTTCCCTCAGTAGAGCTAGTATAGTTGCCCCAGTAGAGCTAGTATAGTTGCCCCAGTAGAGCTAGTATAGTTGCCCCAGTAGAGATAGTGTAGTTGACCCAGTACAGCTAGTATAGTTGCCCTAGGTGCCCCAGTAGAGCTAGTATAGTTGCCCCAGTACAGCTAGTATAGTTGCCCCAGTACAGCTAGTTTAGTTGTCCCAGTACAGCTAGCATATTTGCCCCAGTGCTGCTAGCATAGTTGCCTCAGTAGGTAATATAGTTGCCCCATTACAGCTAGAATAGTTTACCCAGTACAACTAGCATAGTTGCCCCAGTACAACTAGCATAGTTGCCCCAGTACAGCTGGCATAGTTGCCCCAGTACAGCTAGCATAGTTGCCCCAGTACAGCTAGCATAGTTGCCCCAGTAGAGCTAGTATAGTTGCCCCAGTAGAGCTAGTATAGTTGCCCCAGTAGAGATAGTGTAGTTGCCCCAGTACAGCTAGTATAGTTGCCCCAGTACAGCTAGTTTAGTTGTCCCAATACAGCTAGCATATTTGCCCCAGTGCTGCTAGCATAGTTGCCTCAGTAGGTAATATAGTTGCCCCAGTACAGCTAGCATAGTTGCCCAAGTACAGCTGGCATAGTTGCCCCAGTACAGCTGGCATAGTTGCCCCAGTACAGCTAGCATAGTTGCCCCAGTACAGCTAGCATAGTTGCCCCAGTAGAGTTAGCATAGTTGCCCCAGTAGAGTTAGCATAGCTGCCTCAGTAGAGTTAGCATAGCTGCCCCAAGTAGAGTCAGTTATACTCAGGAGAGGGTTATCACACAGGTAACCACTGTGTAGGCGGGTGGGGAGATTATGACCCAACCCCACTCGGGTCTAAGAAGTCGCTCTCCATAGACAGGAAAAAAGAGGTTACACCCCTCCACCTGGGGTGGACTAGACTATGTGTAGACAGGGCCAGTTCTAGACTTTTTGCTGCCTGAGGCAAACTTATGAGGTTGCCCCTCCATGAGCGCACAGCACCGAAAAATGTTCACCCTCAGTATGGGTAGGTAGGTAGCCAGGTATAGTTGCCCCCAGTATAGGTAGCTAGTATCGTTGCCCCAGTATAGTTAGTAAAGTTTCCCCAGTACAGTTAGCATAGTGGCCCCAGTACAGTTAGTATAGTTGCCCCAGTACAGCTAGCATAGTTGCCTCAGTACAGCTAGCATAGTTGCCCCATTATAGATAGCATAGTTTCCCCAGTATAGCTAGTATAGTTGCCACAGTTTAGCTAGTATAGTTGCCTCAGTAGAGCTAGTATAGTTGCCGCAGTTTAGGTAGTATAGTTGCCTCAGTAGAGCTAGTATAGTTGCCCAGTAGAGCTAGTATAGTTGCCCCAGTAGAGCTAGTATAGTTGCTTCAGTAGAGCTAGTATAGTTGCCCCAGTAGAGATAGTGTAGTTGCCCCAGTACAGCTAGTATAGTTGCCCTAGGTGCCCCAGTAGAGCTAGTATATTTGCCTCAGTACAGCTAGTTTAGTTGTCCCAGTACAGCTAGCATATTTGCCCCAGTGCTGCTAGCATAGTTGCCTCAGTAGGTAATATAGTTGCCCCATTACAGCTAGCATAGTTGCCACAGTACAGCTAGCATAGTTGCCCCAGTACAGCTGGCATAGTTGCCCCAGTACAGCTAGCATAGTTGCCCCAGTACAGCTAGCATAGTTGCCCCAGTAGAGCTAGTATAGTTGCCCCAGTAGAGATAGTGTAGTTGCCCCAGTACAGCTAGTATAGTTGCCCCAGTACAGCTAGTTTAGTTGTCCCAGTACAGCTAGCATATTTGCCCCAGTGCTGCTAGCATAGTTGCCTCAGTAGGTAATATAGTTGCCCCATTACAGCTAGCATAGTTGCCCCAGTACAGTAGGTAATATAGTTGCCCCATTACAGCTAGCATAGTTGCCCCAGTACAGCTGGCATAGTTGCCCCAGTACAGCTAGCATAGTTGCCCCAGTACAGCTAGCATAGTTGCCCCAGTAGAGCTAGTATAGTTGCCCCAGTAGATATAGTGTAGTTGCCCCAGTACAGCTAGTATAGTTGCCCTAGATGCCCCAGTAGAGCTAGTATAGTTGCCCCAGTACAGCTAGTATAGTTGTCCCAGTACAGCTAGCATATTTGCCCCAGTGCTGCTAGCATAGTTGCCTCAGTAGGTAATATAGTTGCCTCATTACAGCTAGCATAGTTTCCCCAGTACAGCTAGCATAGTTGCCCCAGTACAACTAGCATAGTTGCCCCAGTACAGCTAGCATAGTTGCCCCAGTACAGCTAGCATAGTTGCCCCAGTACAGCTAGCATAGTTGCCCCAGTAAAGTTAGCATAGTTGCCCCAGTAGAGTTAGCATAGCTGCCCCAGTAGTGTTAGCATAGATGCCTCAGTAGAGTCAGTTATACTCACGAGTGGGTTACCACACAGGAAACCACTGTGTAGGCGAGTGGGTAGATTATGACCCAACCCCACTCGGGTTTAAGAAGTCGCTCTCCGTAGACAGGAAAAAAGGGGTTACACCCCTCCACCTGGGGTGGACTAGACTGTGTGTAGACAGGGCCAGTTCTAGACTTTTTGCTGCCTGAGGCAAACTTATGAGGTTGCCCCTCCATGATCGCACAGCACCGAAAAATGTGCACCCTCAGTATAGGTAGGTAGCCAGGTATAGTTGCCCCCAGTATAGGTAGCTAGAATTGTTGCCCCAGTACAGCTAGCATAGTTGCACCAGTACAGCTAGCATAGTTGCCCCAGTACAGCTAGCATAGTTGCCCCATTATAGATAGCATAGTTGCCCCAGTATAGCTAGCATAGTTGCCCCAGTACAGCTAGCATAGTTGCCACATTATAGATAGCATAGTTGCCCCAGTATAGCTAGTATAGTTGCCGCAGTTTAGCTAGTGTAGTTAACTAAGTAGAGCTAGTATAGTTGCCCCAGTAGAGCTAGTATAGTTGCCCCAGTAGAGCTAGTATAGTTGCCCCAGTAGAGCTAGTATAGTTGCCCCAGTAGAGCTAGTGTAGTTGCCCCAGTACAGCTAGTATAGTTGCCCTAGGTGCCCCAGTAGATCTAGTATAGTTGCCCCAGTAAAGCTAGTATAGTTGCCCCAGTACAGCTAGTATAGTTGCCCTAGTACAGCTAGTATAGTTGCCCCAGTACAGCTAGTTTAGTTGTCCCAGTACAGCTAGCACATTTGCCCCAGTGCTGCTAGCATAGTTGCCTCAGTAGGTAATATAGTTGCCCCAGTACAGCTAGCATAGTTGCCCCATTACAGCTAGCATAGTTGCCCCAGTACAGCTAGCATAGTTTCCCCAGTACAGCTAGCATAGTTGCCCCAGTAGAGTTAGCATAGTTGCCCCAGTACAGCCAGCATAGTTGCCCCAGTACAGCTAGCATAGTTTCCCCAGTACAGCTAGCATATTTGCCCCAGTACAGCTAGCATAGTTGCCCCAGTAAAGTTAGCATAGTTGCCCCAGTAGAGTTAGCATAGCTGCCTCAGTAGAGTCAGTTATACTCATGAGTGGGTTACCTCCTGTGTCTTGTGGCAGAACTTGCACACAGGAAAAAGAAAAGGAGACCGAGTGCCCAATATGGTGTAGTATGTTTGTACGTCTCAAATAAACACAGTATATGACTTTAGTCAGTTATACTCACGAGTGGGTTACCACACAGGCAACCACTGTATAGGCGGGTGGGGAGATTATGACCCGACCCCACTCGGGTTTAAGAAGTCACTCTCCGTAGACAGGAAAAAAGGGGTTACACCCCTCCACTTGGGGTGGACTAGACTGTGTGTAGACAGGGCCAGTTCTAGACTTTTTGCTGCCTGAGGCAAACTTATGAGGTTGCCCCTCCATGATCGCACAGCACCGAAAAATGTTCACCCTCAGTAAAGGTACGTCTGTAGCCAGGTATAGTTGCCCCCAGTATAGGTAGCTAGTATCGTTGCCCCAGTACAGCTAGCATAGTTGCCCCAGTACAGCTAGCATAGTTGCCCCAGTATACTTAGCATAGTTGCCCCAGTACAGCTAGCATAGTTGCCCCATTATAGATAGCATAGTTGCCCCAGTATAGCTAGTATAGTTGCCGCAGTTTAGCTAGTATAGTTGCCTAAGTAGAGCTAGTATAGTTGCCCCAGTAGAGCTAGTATAGTTGCCCCAGTAGAGCTAGTGTAGTTGCCCCAGTAGAGCTAGTATAGTTGCCCTAGGTGCCCCAGTAGAGCTAGTATAGTTGCCCCAGTACAGCTAGTATAGTTGCCCTAGTACAGCTAGTATAGTTGCCCCAGTACAGCTAGTTTAGTTGTCCCAGTACAGCTAGCATATTTGCCCCAGTGCTGCTAGCATAGTTGCCTCAGTAGGTAATATAGTTGCCCCGGTACAGCTAGCATAGTTGCCCCAGTACAGCTAGCGTAGTTGCCCCAGTACAGCTAGCATAGTTGCCTCAGTAGCTAGCATGGTTGCCCCAGTACAGCTAGCATAGTTGCCCCAGTAGAGTTAGCATAGTTGCCCCAGTACAGCTAGCATAGTTGCCCCAGTACAGCTAGCATAGTTGCCCCAGTACAGCTAGCATAGTTGCCCCAGTACAGCTAGCATAGTTGCTCCAGTAGAGTTAGCATAGTTGCCCCAGTACAGCTAGCATAGTTGCCCCAGTACAGCTAGCATAGTTGCCCCAGTACAGCTAGCATAGTTGCCCCAGTAAAGTTAGCATAGTTGCCCCAGTAGAGTTAGCATAGCTGCCCCAGTAGTGTTAGCATAGATGCCTCAGTAGAGTCAGTTATACTCCCGAGTGGGTTACCACACAGGCAACCACTGTATAGGCGGGTGGGGAGATTATGACCCGACCCCACTCAGGTTTAAAGAGGAACTGTAACGACAAAACGGCCCCTGGGAGGTACTCACCTCGGGTGGGGGAAGCCTCAGGATCCTAATGAGGCTTCCCACGCCGTCCTGCGTCCCTCGGGGGTCTCGCTGTAGCCCTCCGTACAGCCGTGACGCAATATTTACCTTCCTGGCTCCTGCGCAGGCGCTCTGATGCCTCTCGGCGCCGAAGTAGGCGGAAATACCCGATCGCCGTCGGGTCTGCTCTACTGCGCAGGCGCAAGTTTCCGGCGCCTGCGCAGTAGAGCGGACCCGACGGAGATCGGGTATTTCCGTCTATTTCCGTGCCGAACGTCGCCACAGCGCCCCCGCTGGAGCCAGCAAAGGTAAATATTGAACTGACAGTCGGCACAGTCGCCGGCTGTTCGGAGGGCTGCGGCGAGACCCCCGTGGGACAGAGGACGGCGTGGGAAGCCTCATTAGGATCCGGAGGCTTCCCCCACCCGAGGTGAGTACCCCCCAGGGGAGGTTTTTGTTGTTACAGAGTCTCTTTAAAGGGAACCAGAGAGGAACGGGGGGTTGAAAAAAGAAAATGATTTTATACATACCTGGGGCTTCTTCCAGCTCCATAAGCCTGAATCGCTCCCACGCCGCCGTCCTCAGCTTCCTGGATCCGCCGGTACCGGGCCCGTCACTTCCGGCGGACGCGGCCAATTGTCCGCATCACAGGGGCTCCCTCCATACATGTACGCATGCGGCAGCGCAGTAAGCAGCCACATGCGTATCTGTATGGAGAGATAGCACCCTGTAATGCGGAGAATTGGCCGCGTCCGCCGGCCGACTTGCCGACTCGCAGCAATGACGGGACCCGGTGGCGGCGGATCCAGGCAGCGGAGGACGGCGGCGTGGGAGCGATCCGTGCGTATGGGGCTGGAGGAAGCCCCAGGTATGTATATTGAATCCTCTCTGGTTCCCTTTAAGAAGTCGCTCTCTGTAGACAGGAAAAAAGGGGTTACACACTACTGCATGTAGACAGGGCCAGTTCTAGACTTTTTTCTGCCTGAGGTAAACTTATGAGGATGCCTCCCCCCCCCCATGATCGCACAGCACCGAGCAATGTTCACCTTCAGTATAGGTAGGTAGGTAGCCAGGTATAGTTGCCCCCAGTATAGGTAGCTAGTATAGTTGCCCCAGTATAGCTAGCATAGTTGCCCCAGTACAGCTAGCATAGTTGCCCCAGTACAGCTAGCATAGTTGCCCCAGTACAGCTAGCATAGTTGCCCCAGTACAGTTAGCATAGTTGCCCCAGTACAGTTAGCATAGTTGCCCCAGTACAGTTAGCATAGTTGCCCCAGTACAGATAGCATAGTTGCCCCATTATAGATAGCAGATTTCCCCACAAATGCAATCTTATTGGCAGCAGATTTCCCCATAAATGCAATCCATTGACAGCAGATCCCCCCCCCATCGGCCCCCTCGCACCTCCGTCCACAGACCACAGCAGCCATACTTACACAGTCCTGCTGCAGCTTGCCTGGCATTGGGTCGGGTCGCTCCGCTCCTCCTCGGGTCCAGGGCACGCTCCTCTGCTCCGGCTCCAGTCGCTCGCCGCAGCACACTCTGAGGCAGAGGCAGCCAAGCCAGTCCGCAGTCCGCTCCCTCTCCGTGAGGCCGATGCCACGTCACTCCTCCTTCTTCCTCCCTGGCTGGCCAGGAGCCGGAACTATAGAGTAATTATCGGCCGGCCGCCAGGGAGTAATAATGTGCGCCGGCCAAAAGTAGTCCCCCTCCTCACACCAGTCAGGCAGCCACTTTAAGAGAAGAGGGGGACTGAGGGGGGGCGCTGGGCGCTCTTTTATATTTATCGGGGGGGGGGGGGGGGGGGGTCCGGACTAGACCGGTATTATAATAATTTAAAAAAAAAAGTCCTCTCCTGAGCCACGGGCCCCGTGACGTAGGGCTGCCGCGGGCCCCTTTGCAAACACTATGGTTGCTATTCTGATTGTTACGCCCCTGCACATAGCTGTATCACTCTATCTGCAATTCACTGTGCTAATCAAGTTACCATGAAGCAAAGAACAGGTAAAAGGTAAGTCCTTCTTTTGCTGATCAGCAGTTGCAGCTTGTCTGATTTGTAACAAAATATGCCAGTGCTAATATAAAAGAAATCACATTTCCCTTTAAAATGTCTCAAAAATCATAGCTCCTATTGTAATTATAGGTCTTGGGCCAGTTGAAGCCAGACATAATATCATGATTATAGCTCACAAATCAGGGGTGACAGCATGGCTAACAGGCATAGCAACCGAACTCCGATATTCACCAATTCTTACACAGCTCTGCCCAGAAAAGAAAAGATTCACAGATTCATGCATGCTAATTATTCTACTCCTAAGTCTCCAGACATGAGTTAATTTGTACAGGTGTGACATCATCACTTCCCATAGGGAACAAACTACTCCCCAGATACGCCAGTAACAGTTATAGGATGGATCGCTGATAGTCATGTTAGCTGTACATATGCTTGACATATTTCAGCATTAGTAAACCGAATTAGCAGATAGGATTTTCCATCAACAGCGCAGTATCAGACTCCTGGCAGTGAATGTGGAAGCAGCTGATTGACAGAGCTGTTATAACCTATCTGTAATCTCTCTGGTGTCAGTTTTCTCTCTTAATGCAGTGCGAAGGCTGTGTGACAGAAATGGGATTCCTGGGACTCATTTCCATAGAAAACCCTACCGAGGAGCATACACCACAGTTTTGTGTGACTTCATTATATCTACTGATTCTGTTTAGAATTCTTAATTACTAAGACATTTTATAGGCAAATGTTTCATGTGTGTGGGAAGCACTCAGTTTATACAATGATAAGAGTGCCCCCTTGTGTACATTTGTGATATATTTTTTGCCATGTTATGTGGTACTCTGCTTCTGAAGTGCGTCTGTATCAATGTGATTGTAACACAAAAATCACTGAAAGAAGAATGTGATCAACTTAAAGAAAACCTAAACTGAAAATTAAAAGTCAAAATAAGCATACACAAGTCATACTTACCTTCCATGTAGTCTACTCCTCAGTGTCTTTCTCCTGTCCCGCGTCCTGTTTGTTCATAGTGATCAAGGGAATTTTCTGTCCTCCATTTTGAAAATGGCCATTACCCATTACAGCTTTCTGGTCAGCACACAGTTAAACTGTAACATCGCCCACTTGAGCCATAGGGAAACATGGACATTACCTGGTACATCAGTTTTTCTCTCAGCTATAACTGACAGCAACTGATATTTTACTGACAGCAACTGATATATTTCAGATCTGACAAAATGTTGTCAGAACTGGAAGGGATCATTGTCAGAAGATAATGGTGAGCTTCTGAGAGGAACTGATGGCAAGGTAACTATGTAATGTTCATCTGAAGTTACCTCATGTGTTTATTTTAAATATTTTAACTCAGTACAGGTTCTCTTTAAGTTTATAGAGATTGTAAAATCAATAATAGTACGTGTTAATTATCTTTATTTCTTAAAGAGGCACCGTCATGGCACATAGTAGAATGCAGTAAGTTTATTCAGGGTACCCACTTTTATGGTAGTTTTCTTGGTTTCAACATAAGAAAAACTTTCTGTTTCTATATATTGCTGAATTTTAGTATGTAACCCGGCTTCCTAGTCATAGATATGCAGAATTTTCCCCCCACAGCATTCCGGGAGACCAGACTATTATTTTCACTCTTTGAATTCTCCGAAACAAACATTCCGCAGAGATACACCTGTCAGCAGTAAAGATATTGCCACCTGTGATATATTTCATAAAGTAAAGCAGGGAGAGGAAGGATTTTACAATGGGCAAACTCTGAGTAAATAATTTATAAATTAATATTATAAAAAATAAGACATTTTATTCATTACAGTTTTTTTCACTACAGTTCCTCTTTAAAGTGCAACTTTATTTTAACTAAAAATGTATACACAGCAACCAAATAATTTTATAATGTATTTGTTGTTAAACTAAACCTTTCCACTTTAGCCTGCAGCCATCCATTAGACATGCAAAATGATTCAAATTATGCTTCCTATGAAATATGGCAATAACCCATCATTTAGTTGATTGAAGAACACCAAAGTCTCTTGACATCAGGTCAGGAGTTATAAAGTTAGTTTTCATTACCCACAATCAAAATCCTTATGGTTACTTTTGAGGGAGTAGAGAGATTATGCACATGTATTGCCATGGACTAAATGCCACATTTCCTATAGTAGCTCTGGGTGGATCATGTGTGTGGCGAACATTACGGAAAGTCGTGTGCGTAATCGCCAACGATTTTCGCATGGTCCCACACCATCACTGTCAGTGCTGTGTAACTGTACAATAAATGCCTTTCCTTTCTCTTTTCCCCCCTCTGAAAGCATTGCAGAGAGTACAGTAACCTTCCCCCCACATCCTGTGTCAGGTCAGGAAAGAATTTCACACGTGGGCAACCCCCCTGGGCAGAGCCATTTGGCTACCCAGCTCATGTCTCCAAGCCAGCTCAAACTGGCTCAGATAAGAAGATTCCCTCCAAACTCATAAGCTTCAAACAATGAGAACTTTAATTTATTAATAATTCAAAATAGGTTTGGCACAGCAAGACAAAAATTACATTTCCTGATACCTAGAATTTAGTTCTATCATTCACCTGAATTGCAATTTTCTAGCTATCAGGAATCAGTAGAGAAACCACTGTATCCGGCCTACGTAGAGCGAATGCGATAGACTAGGCATGTATAGCCTCGTTTAATACAGGGTCGCAGGCCGCTTATGAATGTAGTCTTGGATTTGCGATGCACCAATCTGGGGCGGAGTCACACAGATTATTAATAAATTGGTACATTTCTTGCTCTGAGTCTGAGGGTGGCAACCTTGCTGCCAGGAGATAACCCTGCCTTAAACACACCTACTTTCCAGGTAGTGACAGCCCCAAAACTCAGGTCCTATAAAAGTGGGGCGGGACCAAACCTGCCCAATTCTCCAAATTCCATCGACCAGGAACGTCCATGCAGGCGCTTAAGGAGAGCCAGCGCCTGCTGTGTTCAAGGACTCTTAACCTGAATGCCTACTTTTAAACTGGACTCTGTTTCTTCATTCTGCTAATGGACTATCAGCCATAACTAAGTAAGAATTTTCTGATTTTATTCCCTTTTATTTTTAAGCTCTGTGTGTATATGTTAATTGGTCTATATAACTGTATGTAATGCATTGTTGTTATTAAACGTTTTAAAAATCGTTTAGCGGTTATGACCTGTTGCTGAACATACACAATCGTACCTATTCTCCTGAAATTGCTACCCTGTGTTCAGGTGTGCTTTCATAACCCGTATGTGAGAACCCGGCCCAGATATAACGATCTGACCCAGGTTCCTGCCTACTGCTAAGGGTTAATAGAGCGTTCTCGAAGTCCTAGTATAATTACAGTAGCGGGCTGTGTAACTCGCTTGGTGGCAGATCTTTGAATTGTATGTGTGAGGTGAGTCCGTTGGCGTCTGAACGCTCCCTCCGCGCGTCGGTTCATCAAATTGCGAAGTCGGGTTACCCTTCGTGATGAACAAAATGACCGTGTGAGAGGATTTCTGACGCTGGTCGACTGACCCCATCCGCAGACCGGCCTTGCGGTCTGTGACAATGTGCAAACACTCCCAGTCACCCCTTCCGTACACCAGCTCACTGCAATAACCGGTGTGAGCATTTCAGGCAGATAGGCTGCAGTGTTTCTTGAAATCCTATCAGTTTATTTAGTTGTTTTGGAGGGTACTGCTTTCTCCTCATTTTCCTCAGTAAGTTACATACATCCCTCCAGCAAGTTCCTTACTTAGATAAACAGGTTAGCTACATAACCGGACACCAAGTGCTTGGCACTGAGACACATATGCATACATGACAGAACACCCCCAATAGAGCGCTTAAATGATAAAAGCAATGCCGGCTTTTTTTAAAACAGTAATTTGTTATATAATCCTGGAATTTCCATTCTGGTGTGCCTGCCTAGCTTTAGGTCTGGCTGTATCCAGGGGTGTAAATAGAGGGGAGCAGACCCTGCGATCCCAGGGGGACCCAGCGCTGTGTGTGTGTGGGGGTGGGTGGGGGGGGGGTCTCAACTACTAACCTTCCCTTCCTCTGATACAGGGGACTATACTTCAGATAAGGAGTTTTTGTAGATACACGTTTTATCTATGTCAAGATTATGATGACTACACTTGTTTTATGACCCTTGTGAGGTCGGCCCCAAAGCCGTGAAGGGCACCAAGGGGAGGCAAGGTAAGGGGTGTGAACATTGGGACTCCACATCAAAGTTTCGCTGGGGGGCTCCATGAATTGTAGTTAGGCCACTGGCTGTATCCATCTCCACATGGCACATCATTGTCCAGAACTGAGTTCCAACACGCTGCTTGCACAAAATACTCTACAGGAATGACACTAGTCATAGTGAAGCAGTCTCTGTCTATAATCTAACTGCACGTTAATCATAGATAAATAACAAACAGATCCATTGGCATAAGAGTCTGCATGAGTGAATTTGATGCTACAGCAATCCTGGACAGTGTTTATTAATACAGAAGCTACCAGGGGCATGTTAAGCCATTTGCCCCAGGGATAACCACCACACATAAAACCAGAATATTGATTAGGTAAATGTAAACTTAAAGAGGAACTTCAGCCTAAACAAACATACTGTCATTAAGTTACATTAGTTATGTTAATTAAAATACATAGGTAATATGATCTCTTACCTACCTTGTTTTAAAAGAACAGGCAAATGTTTGATTTCATGAGGGCAGCCATCTTTTTGGTTGAAAGGAGGTGACAGGGAGCATGATGAGACATAGTTCCAACTGTCCTGTGTGCTGATTACCCCTCCCAGTTACTAGGCAACGTGAATAACAACATAGGAAATCCCATCATGCTTTGCACAGCATCAGAGAAAAAAGCCCGGGCAGTTTTCTTTGATGGGGTGGAGCTTAAGATTTTGTGCAGCTAAAAATAAGGCTTATGTAAGAAAAACAAAGTTCTGATGCTGTGAAACTGTTAAAGGAAGCCTTTTCAGTGCTGCTGAGTAGATTTTTAGTCTGGAGGTTCACTTTAAGCCCCTCCCAACTTTTTCAACTTTTTTTTTTTTACTTCCTGCTTCCCTAACTTCCATTTACAGGGGTTGGACAAAATAATGGAAACACCTTGAAAATCAACAAAATATATTTTAATATGGTGTAGGTACACCTTTTGCGGAAATTACAGCCTCAGTTCTCCAAGGTATTGATTCATACAAATTGTAAATTGTTTCCAAAGGAATTTTAGCCCATTCTTCAGTTAAAACACCCTCCAGTTCGTTTAGAGACGATGGTGGCGGAAATCGACTTCTTACTTGAATCTCTAATAATGACCATAAATGCTCAATAATGTTGAGTTCTGGGTATTGTGGTGGCCAGATGAGATGCTCAACTTCATTAGAATGTTCCTCGTGCCATTCTTTAACAATTCTAGCTGTATGGATTGGGGCATTATCATCTTGAAAGATGGCATTCCCCTCCGGAAACAGTTCTTGAACCATAGGATGAACTTGGTCGCCCAAAATTCCTAAATAGTCTCGGCTGTTAATTCTTCCATGAAGGGAAATCATTGGCCCGGCAGATTTCCAAGAAATAGCACCACAGATCATCATAGAACCCCCGCCATGTTTTATGGTTGGGAGAAGGCAGTCTGGATGAAATGCTTCTTCCGGCTGTCTCCAAACGTAAATTCGGCCGGAGGTCGGAAATAAGGTAAATGATGATTCGTCAGAGAAAATCACATTTTTCCACTGTTCGAGGGACCAATTCTGGTGGTCTCTACACCACTCTAAACGCTTTGAAACATTTGTCTTTGAGAGCAGAGGTTTTCTAATTGCAGTTCTTCCGTGGAATCCAGATTTCTGCAGCTCCCAAAGAACAGTTTTTGTGGAAACTGGGTTCTGTAGGTGTTCATTCAGCTCTGCAGTGCTTTTAGGAGCCATGGTCTTGCAAGCTTTTCTAACAATTCGATTTAGAGTCCGACAGTCTCTCTCAGATAACTTTGACTTTTGGCCACAACTGTGCTTTGCTGAGGAAGTTTTTCCCAGTCATTACTTTTGAGACAGTACCTCTTGAAATGCCAAGCATTCGGGCAGTTTCTGTTACAGTAGCGCCTGCCATACCAGCACCAACAATATGGCCTCTTTGAAATTCTGAGAGATCTGCCATTTTTATAAATTATAACCAACTTTGGTTTAAATATCTGTAAAAAACAATTATTTTAATTAAACATCTCAAATAACAAAATAATAAACAAAAAAATGTAACATATGTCAAGTTTTGATTGCTTAAAACATGTTCAAAGATTATGATGCCAAAATGTTAGGCGTTTCTGTTATTTTGTCCAACCTCTGTAGTTTCTAAATAAATGCCCATATATCTGTATTTTGGTCTTTGTAAGTTTAGTCACATGCTTTAGTGCTTACCAATCCACTGACAGCATTACTGTCTTCTGTATTATGTCATACCTCCCAAAAATATGTTGTTTTATAATTCAAACCACACTGGTCCTTTCTATCCTGGTTAATTTTCCTTCATAGTAACATTTTAAAATTAGTAATATACCAATTTAAAGGATGGGAATAAAGTTTAGAGTCAATCAAACACATTTTTAGTATAGAAATGTATATATTTATATAGAAAGAGGGACAAAGTCCTGAAAGAGGGACAAATGAGGGTGACAGAGGGACAGGCCTCCCAAAAAGGGACTGTCCCTCCGAAAAAGGGACAGTTGGGAGCTATGTTATGTGTAAGTGTTGTGAATAGGCATGCATCTGCCTCTTATGGCCCTGCACCTGCCGACCACAATGGGAAGGAAGGGGGAATGGCAGCCTGGGCATGCTCCCCCTTGAAAGTCTTGCAGTAGGGGGGAATGGTAGCAGCTTGTGCAGGGGTCTAACTAGAAATCACTGAGCTACCCCTGCGAAAATCTGAAGGCCCATCCCAGGTATAGGTGCTAAAGCAGGTGGTTTCGGCGCACGGAGCGCACCGCCATGTGCCCCCAGTACAGATAGCCAGGTATAGGTGCCCGTCCCCAGTATAGCCAGGTATAGGTGCCCATAGTATAGCTAGGTATAAGTGCCCCCAGTATAGTGAAGTATAGGTGCCCTCAATATAGCCGCCCCCAGTATAGCTAGGTTTAGGTGCCCCCAGTATTGCCAGGTATAGGTGCCCTCAGTATTGTCAGGTATGCCATGCCGTCCTCTTACGATTCTCTGTTGGCCGCCACCGGTCCTGGTCTAATTTTTCCTGAATTAGAACTGCAGCTGCACGGCCGTGGGCACGCAGGGCCACGGCCATGCAGCCGCAGTTCTAATTCAGGAATTAACCTGCGCAGTAAACGCCCGATGACGCGCACGGGAGCGAGCAAAATTTTTCTATTTAGACAAATAATTAGACCAGGCCAGCATCGGAGAAGGGAGAATTGAAGGAGGATGGCGTGGGACATTACAGCTGCAGGGGGCCGATAGAAGCCCCAGGTAAGTGTCAAGTTTTGTTTTTAATTGGCTCCACAGAACCCCTTTAAGTCAGTACAAAATATACCTGAACTCCCAGAAAGCTCAAAGAGGGAGAATTCCGCATAACTAATCAGCCTTGACTAAGCATCAATGGGAGGGCGGGGCAACATAGTAATGTACAGCAATATCTAGATATAGAAAACCTGGAAAATTACCATAAAAAGAGGGTATCCAAAATAATTTACTACATTCTTCTATATGTGAACATAGTGCCTCTTTAAGTCTATTTAGTAATATATATGCATGTATAAATAATTTGGGAAGGTAAGCGCAGGGAAACCCAGCTCTGGCACTGGGGTCCAGATTTCACCAGCTATGCTATTGGTTTTCCATATTATGAAGCAGCTGCTTACTTTCTAATTTGCATCTTGCAGTGGTGCGTGGATAAGTAATATGTGACAGTAGATGGATGAATGTAGATTATATAAACATATGATTTACAAGCTGCATGCTCAGTAGTCATAGATAAAGGAAGAGTGTTCTAGGATGCGTGATAAATGCCTTTCTCTGTGATTCATTGTACCTGTGTCATTATCACACATTCCTCATAAACTGAGGTACAAATAACCAAGTAGGATTTATTTCTCATATTTGAGCAAGGCCATGTCACACATTAGTGGTAACAGCTTCTAGCAGAACCGAGTGTTCTCTTGGCAAAAATATCATTTCCTGTCTTATCTCTGACAAGAGAAACAGCTACTTTTATCCTAAGTATGAAAGTGTTATCTGAATGCTATATAAACATGCATTTTATTGAATTCCTTAATTGCAAATACCAGTAAGTTATTTCCACATGCTGCCTTTCCTACTATGGGCTGGTGATTTGTTGTGATTAAATTTGCGGTCATTTTTTTCATTTATATCTAATGATTAAAACAGGCAGGGGGTTGGGGAGAATATTACAAAGGGGTCTGTAATTCCAGGTGACCTTGTCAAAGTGACTTGTGGGCATCGCTGTTAAGCATTGCTACGACTTTGTTATTTCATATTTTTAAAATTCTCCTCTCAATGTGCAGGTTCTACATAGGTTCTACTCCTTTTATAATTCCCATGCAGTTTAAAGCCTTTTATGTGCTCCCTCAGGGCCATTTTTAGAAATAGGCAAACCAGGCAGGTGCCTAGGGTGATACCTGCAGGAGGAGATGCCACAGGGCTATTCCTAGGACACTGTGCTGTATGAAATTCTTATATACAACTGCTAGTTCCATTAAGAAAGGGGCATATGGTAATTCTAACACTTTAACTAGAATGGCTGATTAGCATATCAAAGGAGATTTGGTCAGTACTGATCAATGTAATTCTTATGGATTTCCAGGATATATTCTGACCTATAAAGATCCGGGCTGTAAACAGAATAACATTTTTGTTTTGTTTTTATAAAGATCCCACAACCCATCATGACAATTATAGGAAGGGATTGTTATGTGGTTGTGTGAGTTTGAGGCAGTGAGGTGTATATGGTCTGGTGTTGTGTATCCTGTATAAAGCGATTTTGAAAAACAGCATAATTTCTGTATTAGTTTTAGAGCCAGCAAACCAAATTCATGTAGGTTATGATCTTCCTATTTAAAGAGTAAGGCAAAAAGTGCCTTGCCTTGATCACCAAAATGCCCAGAAACAGCCCCCACTCACATGCAGCCATTATGTGTCTCTATCACACTCTAAATTTGCATCTTATTATAATAACATCCAGAAAACATGCCATCCATTATATGTATCACTATTAATTCAAATACTATTAGACATTCACCCAATTAAATTTGCTGTGACTTATGTGCCACCATTAACCACTTGCCGACCGCCCCCAGCCGATGGGCGGCGGCAAAGACTGGGCCCAAACGACCGCAATACGCCCATCGGCGGGGGCGGCTGCGGGAGTGGCTATGCGGCGATCGCGTCATTCGTGACGCGATCAGCCGCCGGGGACTGGCTCCGCCCACCGCTCGTAGTAACCCGCCGGCCGTTCGGAAGCGCCGGCGGGTTACTAGCACCCAGATCGCCGCATTTACATTGTATAATAGGCTTTGTAATGTATACAAAGCCTATTATACTGGCTGCCTCCTGCCCTGGTGGTCCCAGTGTCCGAGGGACCACCAGGGCAGGCTGCAGCCACCCTAGTCTGCACCCAAGCACACTGATTTCCCTCCCCCTGCCCCCTGATCGCCCACAGCACCCCTCAGACCCCCCCCCCTGCCCACCCCCCAGACCACTGTTTGCACCCAGTCACCCCCCTAATCACCCATCAATCACTCTCTGTCACTATCTGTCAACGCTATTTTTTTTATCCCCCCTCCCCCCTGCCCACTGCCCCCTCCTGATCACCCCCCACCCCTTAGATTCTCCCCAGACCCCCCCCAGACCCCCCCCCGTGTACTGTATGCATCTATCCCCCCTGATCACCTGTCAATCACCCGTCAATCACCCCCTGTCACTGCTACCCATCAATCAGCCCCTAACCTGCCCCTTGCGGGCAATCTGATCACCCACCCACACCAATAGATCGCCCGCAGATCCGACATCAGATCACCTCCCAAATCCATTGTTTACATCTATTCTCTCCTCTAAACACCCACTAATTACCCATCAATCACCTATCAATCACCCCCTATCACCACCTGTCACTGTTACCCATCAGATTAGACCCTAATCTACCCCTTGCGGGCACCCAATCACCCGCCCACACACTCAGATTGCCCTCAGACCCCCCTTTATCAATTCGCCAGTGCAATATTTACATCTGTTTTTCCCTGTAATAACCCACTGATCACCTGTCAATCACCCATCAATCACCCCCTGTCACTGCCACCCATCAATCAGCCCCTAACCTGCCCCTTGCGGGCAATCTGATCACCCACCCACACCAATAGATCGCCCGCAGATCCGACATCAGATCACCTCCCAAGTGCAGTGTTTACATCTCTTCTCTCCTCTAAACACCCACTAATTACCCATCAATCACCCCCTATCACCACCTGTCACGGTTACCCATCAGATTAGACCCTAATCTGCCCCTTGCGGGCACCCAATCACCCGCCCACACCTCAGAACGTCCTCAGACCCCAGCCATGATCACCTCGCTAGTGCATTGCTTGCATCTATTTCCCCCCTCTAATCACACCTTGAGACACCCATCAATCACCTCCTGTCACCCCCTAGCACACCTACCCATCAGATCAGGCCCTAATTTGCCCCGTGTGGGCTCCTGATCACTCGGCCAAACCCTCAGGTCCCCCTCAGACCCCCTTCCGATCACCTCCCCAGTGCATTGATTGCATCTATTTTCCCCTCTAACCGCCCCCTGAGACACCCATCAATCACCTCCTGTCACCCCCCTAGCACTCCTATCCATCAGATCAGGCCCAAAACATCCTGTCATCTAAGAGGCCACCCTGCTTATGACCGGTTCCACAAAATTTGCCCCCTCATAGACCACCTGTCATCAAAATTTGCAGATGCTTATACCCCTGAACAGTCATTTTGAGACATTTGGTTTCCAGACTACTCACGGTTTTGGGCCCGTAAAATGCCAGGGCAGTATAGGAACCCCACAAGTGACCCCATTTTAGAAAGAAGACACCCCAAGGTATTCTGTTAGGTGTATGATGAGTTCATAGAAGATTTTATTTTTTGTCAAAAGTTAGCGGAAATTAGATTTTTATTGTTTTTTTCACAAAGTGTCATTTTTCACTAACTTGTGACAAAAAATAAAATCTTCTATAAACTCACCATACCCCTAACGGAATACCTTGGGGTGTCTTCTTTCTAAAATGGGGTCACTTGTGGGGTTCCTATACTGCCCTGGCATTTTAGGGGCCCTAAACCGTGAGGAGTAGTCTAGAAAACAAATGCCTCAAAATGACCTGTGAATAGGACGTTGGGCCCCTTAGCGCACCTAGGCTGCAAAAAAGTGTCACACATGTGGTATCGCCATACTCAGGAGAAGTAGTATAATGTGTTTTGTGGTGTATTTTTACACATACCCATGCTGGGTGGGAGAAATCTCTCTGTAAATGGACAATTGTGTGTAAAAAAAAATCAAAAATGTGTCATTTACAGAGATATTTCTCCCACCCAGCATGGTTATATGTAAAAATACACCACAAAACACATTATACTACTTCTTCTGAGTACGGCGATACCACATGTGTGACACTTTTTTGCAGCCTAACTGTGCTAAGGGGCCCAAAGTCCAATGAGTACCTTTAGGATTTCACAGGTCATTTTGAGACATTTGGGTTCAAGACTACTCCTCACGGTTTAGGGCCCCTAAAATGCCAGGGCAGTATAGGAACCCCACAAGTGACCCCATTTTAGAAAGAAGACACACCAAGGTATTCTATTAGGTGTATGATGAGTTCATAGAAGATTTTATTTTTTGTCACAAGTTAGCGGAAATTGAAATGTATTGGTTTTTTTTTCACAAAGTGTCATTTTCCGCTAACTTGTGACAAAAAAAAAATCTTCTATGAACTCACCATACTCCTAACAGAATACCTTGGGGTGTCTTCTTTCTAAAATGGGGTCACTTGTGGGGTTCCTATACTGCCCTGGCATTTTAGGGGCCCTAAACCGTGAGCAGTAGTCTAGAATCCAAATGCCTCAAAATGACCTGTGAATAGGACGTTAGGCCCCTTAGCGCACCTAGGTTGCAAAAAAGTGTCACACACGTACTCAGAAGAAGTAGTATATTGTGTTTTGGGGTGTATTTTTACACATACCCATGCTGGGTGGGAGAAATATCTCTGTAAAAGGACAATTGTGTGTAAAAAAATCAAACAATTGTCATTTACAGAGATATTTCTCCCACCAAGCATGGGTATGTGTAAAAATACACCCCAAAACACATTATACTACTTCTCCTGAGTACGGCGGTACCACATGTGTGGCACTTTTTTGCACCCTAAGTGCGCTAAGAGGCCCAAAGTCCAATGAGTACCTTTAGGATTTCACAGGTCATTTTGCGACATTTGGTTTCAAGACTACTCCTCACGGTTTAGGGCCCCTAAAATGCCAGGGCAGTATAGGAACCCCACAAATGACCCCATTTTAGAAAGAAGACACCCCAAGGTATTCCGTTAGGAGTATGGTGAGTTCATAGAAGATTTTATTTTTTGTCACAAGTTAGCGGAAAATGACACTTTGTGAAAAAAAAACAATTAAAATCAATTTCCGCTAACTTGTGACAAAAAAAAAAATCTTCTATGAACTCACCATCCTCCTAACGGAATACCTTGGGGTGTCTTCTTTCTAAAATGGGGTAATTTGTGGGGTTCCTATACTGTCCTGGCATTTTAGGGGCCCTAAACCGTGAGGAGTAGTCTTGAAACCAAATGTCGCAAAATGACCTGTGAAATCCTAAAGGTACTCATTGAACTTTGGGCCCCTTAGCGCAGTTAGGGTGCAAAAAAGTGCCACACATGTGGTATCGCCGTACTCAGGAGAAATAGTATAATGTGTTTTGGGGTGTATTTTTCCACATACCCATGCTGAGTGGGAGAAATATCTCTATAAATAGACAATTGTGTGTAAAAAAAATAAAACAATTGTCATTTATGGAGATATTTCTCCCACCCAGCATGGGTATGTGTAAAAATACACCCCAAAACACATTATACTACTTCTCCTGAGTACGGCAATACCACATGTGTGGCACTTTTTTGCAGCCTAACTGCGCTAAGGGGCCAAAAGTCCAATGAGCATCTTTAGGCTTTACAGGGGTGCTTACAATTAGGCACCCCCCAAAATGCCAGGACAGTGAACACACCCCACAAATGACCCCATTTTGGAAAGTAGACACTTCAAGGTATTCAGAGAGGAGCATAGTGAGTCCGTGGCAGATTTCATTTTTTTTTGTCGCAAGTTAGAAGAAATGGAAACTTTTTTTTTTCTTTTTTTTTGTCAGAAAGTGTCATTTTCCGCTAACTTGTGACAAAAAATAAAATCTTCTATGAACTCACCATGCCTCTCACTGAATACTTTGGGATGTCTTCTTTCCAAAATGGGGTCATTTGGGGGGTATTTGTACTATCCTGGAATTTTAGCCCCTCATGAAACCTGACAGGTGCGCAGAAAAGTCAGAGATGCTTGAAAATGGGAAAATTCACTTTTGGCACCATAGTTTGTAAACGCTATAACTTTTACCCAATCCAATAAATATACACTGAATGGTTTTTTTTTTATCAAAGACATGTAGCAGAATAACTTTTGCGCTCAAATGTATAGGAAATTTTACTTTATTTGAAAAATGTCAGCACAGCAAGTTAAAAAAGTCATTTTTTTGCCAAAATTCATGTATTTTTTGATGAATATAATAAAAACTAAAACCCGCAGCAGCAATCAAATAGCAGCAAAAGAAAGCTGTATTAGTGACAAGAAAAGGAGGTAAAATTCCTTTAGGTGGTAGGTTGTATGACCGAGCAATAAACCGTGAAAGCTGCAGTGGTCTGAATGGAGATAAAGGCTCTGGTCCTTAAGGGGCGAAAAGACTGTGGTCCTCAAGTGGTTAAAAGACCTCCTCTATTAGAATTGCAGGCCTGCAAATGCCCCCTTACATGTCCGGGTCGTCACCTACTGTATCCCCTGCAAATTTTAGCAGTCAGGTGAGCTTTATAAGCATATAGCCCTGCTCTATTCTGGTGATTGCCTTGCAGCTTCTGAGTTCATGTGTGAGCTCCAGTGCAGTTGAGTCAGTTACATGATGGAGTCACATGGATTACACAATTATACAGGATCTTGTGTAAGAAGCAGCTGCGGGTAATTCGTTAGAGCAGGTAAACAGTCTTATGCCACTCACTTGCCAGCCCAAACTCTGCAGGACTGCCTAGGGGAATGACTTCTACCTGGATGATGACATCTCTATATGGTGATTAACTCCATACACAAGGAACTCGCTTACTTCTCCACAGCGAAACACACTATAGTTCTTTTTATAGTTACAAAATTGGGTAGCCTTTCCTTTATCCACAGACAGACGGACTGATGAGGTGATGGTTAGAATCTATTTTTACTCACCTGGGGCTTCTTCCAGCCCCGGGCAGCCATTTCAGTTCCTTGCCGCAGCACTGGTCCTCCTCAGTGTCCCACTGGCCGCCTGTAAAGAACGGCGACCCGGCGGCAGGTCGGCGCTGCTGCAGTAGTAGTATGTAGGCGCAGTCCACTCCAGGTGAAGTGGATGTGCCAGATGACGTGGACCTGCCACTGGGACACCGAGGAGGACCAGAGCTGTGGCGAGGAACTGAAATTGTTGCTGGGTGCTGGAAGATGCCCCAGGTAAGTAAAAATAGATTGTAATCGTTGCCTCCTGAGAAGAAAATTGTATCTGCACTGCTCATTTTGGGACTTGTGGACAGCTCCACCACATATGGCAATACAAACTTGTTGATTGAAAAAAAATTATCAGCAGTGGATTGCTGGGGGATAAATGAACAAAAAAAAAAGTATATTGAGAGGTTAGGAATAGACATCGATAAGTAGGGCTGTTTACATGGATCAGTTATGTTAGATATGGGGGGGTCAATAAAGGAAACCTAAAGTGAGAGTAATATGCAATAAAGGAAACCTAAAGTGAGAGTAATATGAAGGCTGGCATATTTACAGGTTCTTCTAAAAAAAAATTAGCATATTGTGATAAAGTTCATTATTTCCTGTAATGTACTGATAAACATTAGACTTTCATATATTTTAGATTCATTACACACAACTGAAGTAGTTCAAGCCTTTTATTGTTTTAATATTGATGATTTTGGCATACAGCTCATGAAAACCCCAAATTCCTATCTCAAAAAATTAGCATATTTCATCCGACCAATAAAAGAAAAGTGTTTTTAAAACAAAAAGAATCAACCTTCAAATAATTATGTTCAGTTATGCACTCAATACTTGGTCGGGAATCCTTTTGCAGAAATGACTGCTTCAATGCGGCGTGGCATGGAGGCAATCAGCCTGTGGCACTGCTCAGGTGTTATGGAGGCCCAGGATGCTTCGATAGCGGCCTTAATCTCATCCAGAGTGTTGGGTCTTACGTCTCTTAACTTTCTCTTCACAATATCCCACAGATTCTCTATGGCGTTCAGGTCAGGAGAGTTGGCAGGCCAATTGAGCACAGTAATACCATGGTCAGTAAACCATTTACCAGTGGTTTTGGCACTGTGAGCAGGTGCCAGGTTGTGCTGAAAAATGAAATCTTCATCTCCATAAAGCTTTTCAGCAGATGGAAGCATGAAGTGCTCAAAAATCTCCTGATAGCTAGCTGCATTGACCCTGCCCTTGATGAAACACAGTGGACCAACACCAGCAGCTGACATGGCACCCCAGACCATCACTGACTGTGGGTACTTGACACTGGACTTCAGGCATTTTGGCATTTCCCTCTCCCCAGTCTTCCTCCTGACTCTGGCACCTTGATTTACGAATGACATGAAAAAGTTGCTTTCATCCGAAAAAAGTACTTTGGACCACTGAGCAACAGTCCAGTGCTGCTTCTCTGTAGCCCAGGTCAGGCGCTTCTGCCGCTGTTTCTGGTTCAAAAGTGGCTTGACCTGGGGAATGCGGCACCTGTAGCCCATTTCCTGCACACGCCTGTACACGGTGGCTCTGGATGTTTCTACTCCTGACTCAGTTCACTGCTTCCGCAGTTCCCCCAAGGTCTGGAATCGGTCCTTCTCCACAATCTTCCTCAGGGTCTGGTCAACTCTTCTCGTTGTGCAGCGCTTTCTGCCACACTTTTTCCTTCTGCCACACTTTTTCCTTCCGCAACAAGTTCAAAAAATGACTGGGTCTCCACCTGGATAAATGCAGTATCGCTGAACTTTCTTTATTGCACCATAGTAATAAAAAACACAGTGTTTTTTTATTACTATGGTGCAATAAAGAAAGTTCAGCGATACTGCATTTATCCAGGTGGAGACCCAGTCATTTTTTGAACTTGTTGCTGCTGATCGTTACACCCTTAAGGATCCGGGTGTGGACTGGTTGACTCCCTGGTCCCCTTCATATTGTCCAGTTGAGCTCTGGAGACCGTTTGCTACTACTACACTTTTTCCTTCCCACAGACTTCCCACTGAGGTGCCTTGATACAGCACTCTGGGAACAGCCTATTCGTTCAGAAATGTCTTTCTGTGTCTTACTCTCTTGCTTGAGAGTGTCAATGATGGCCTTCTGGACAGCAGTAAGGTCGGCAGTCTTACCCATAATTACGGTTTTGAGTAATGAACCAGGCTGGGAGTTTTTAAAAGCCTCAGGAATCTTTTGCAGGTGTTTAGAGTTAATTAGTTGATTCAGATGATTAGGTTAATAGCTCGTTTAGGCTGCTTACACACAGGGACGTTACAGGAGCACGTTAGTGCAGCCTGTAACGCTCCCCCAACGTACAGCAATGTAACACAAGTGGGCTGTTCACACTGCCCACGTAGCGTTACATGTAACCCTGCACGTTCTTCCGGAAGTGCAGCATGCTACGGCGTTACAGCGGCTTAAGCCGCGTTAGACCGTTTGCACATGCTCAGTCATGTTGGGGAGGAGCGGAGAGCGGCCAGGCACATGGCTAATTAATATTCACTGCACATTGTGACGTGCAATGTTTACTTCCTGGAGCGCCGCTCTGTGCGGCGATTGGCCGGCGGGACCACGTGATGCCGCATGCGTCCAAGAGTACGCATCACGGACGCCAGAGTGAGCTGCACATCGCGGCTCACTCTGACGTCCACATCGAAGAGCACCAGGCCTTGCGTTAGGTGCACGTTATGCGACCTTAACGTAGCACCTAACGCAACGTCTTGGTGTGCAAGTAGCCTTAGAGAACCTTTTTTTTTATGATATGCTATGTTTTTGAGATATAAATTTAGAGTTTTCATGAGCTGTATGCCAAAATCATCAATATTAAAACAATAAAAGGCTTGAACTACTTCAGTTGTGTGTAATGAATCTAAACTATATGAAAGTCTAATGTTTATCAGTACATTACAGAAAATAATGAACTTTATCACAATATGCAAATTTTTTGAGAAGGACTTGTATTTCTTTTTAAACAATACCAGTTGCCTGGCAATCCTGCTAATCTCTTTGGATGCAGTTGTGTCTGAATCACATACCTGAAACAAGCATGTGGCAAATCCTGTCAGACATCAGTCAGAACATCTGATCTGCAGGCTTGTTATGAGTCTGTGGCTAACAGCATTAGAGGCAGAGGATCAGCAGGACAGCAAGGCAATGTGCATTGTTTAAAAGGAAATTAATATGTCAGCCTCCATATCCCTCTCTCTTCAGGTTCATTTTAAGGAGGAGATGGTAGTTAGGGAGTCGGAAAGGGAGATTAGGTTGGGGAATGATGAGAGGGGTGGATGCCATGTCTTCTAACAAACATTAGCTTGATAGTTAAGGCACTTCCCAAAAGTGATCTGTCTGCTTTGGCTTTAGCGTCAAAGTAGACAGATCACTTCGCTGACTGGCTGGTTTGGCCTACTGATCTTTTTGGCTCCAGAGGCATCAGAATCCCACCACTGAGGCAAGCATACGGCTAGTGTAGTCAAACTGTAATCAGAGCACCTGATCTGCATTCTGGGTCAGCTGTTAAAAGTATTACAGGGGGGGCGGAGCCAGCAATGGAAGGGTGAAGACGTGTGCTTGCTGAGCTCCCGGGCCCGCATGTCGTGTTAGCTGGCTTATAGACATCAACCCCCGTTACTTTGGTGATTAAGTGGCATGGAAAAGGAGAAGAAGGGCAAAACTAAAGATCGCCAACACCAGACCCCTTCTCAGAGACCGGTAACCCGGTATTTCCAGAAGCTTGCTCCTGGCAAGGAGGTATCCAAGATGGCGGACCCGTCCTCTCCCGCTTCACAGGCCTCCCCTGATGGCAGCGTCTGCTCCACGCCAGTAAACGGACTGGAAGAAATATGGAGATATCTGCGAAGCTTACCTACGAAGCATGATCTGGATGAGCAGACAGAGCGGATCGTTTCATCTACGAAGGCAGAAACTGCAGTAATCCGCTCCGACATCAATGGCCTTTCAGACCGCGTGTCCTCTGCAGAAGCAGATATCGTACAGCTCCGAGCCGAAATAGCGACACTTAGAGCCGACGGCGAGAAGCATCGCTCGTCCTCTCTGATGATCCGTGCACAGATGGAGGATATGCAGAACAGAGGCCGCCGGAACAATATCAGGGTCCGCGGCCTACCTGAGTCCGTCCAAACGGACGCCATCTTGCCTACCCTACGCACCATTTTCAACAGCTTGCTTAACCGCCCGGCAGACCAGAAACTCAAGTTTGATCGAGCGCATAGAGCCCTGCGGGCTGTGCCTTCTCTCCAAGACCAACCGCGGGATGTCATTTGTCGCTTACACAACTATACCGACAACGAGGACAACATGCGAGCAGCTAGGGACAAGGGCTCACCGACATGGGAAGGCTCCGTGGTTTCGCTATATCAAGACCTAGCGCCTTCTACACTTATTCAGCGCCGGGCCCTCCGACCTTTACTTCAGGCCATGCAGAACTCTGGGGTGAAATACACTGGGGCTTCCCGTTTCAGCTGGTGGGCCAAAAGGGATCTACCGCCAGCATACTACGCCAGCCTAGGGACCTTACCTCCTTCACAAGGGAGCTCTCTCTACCCACGGTCGAGCTGCCGGACTGGGACCCGGATGCGGCATACTCGGGCCGCCCGCAGAAGCAGAAGAAGATGGCCTAAGCCGGGCGGTTCCGTGAGTACTGTTTAAGCTGTGTTGATCGTATTCCCCCTGGTAACCCCCAGTCTTGCCCTACCCCACTACGGATTTACCCTTCTTCTAGAAACTCTATGTCAAGTCACTGGTGCCGCATAGAGGAACTGTCTGCCTGCAAGTTTTTAGGTGATCCCACCAGGACAGTGCCTGCCTGAGGCCTAAGGCCGCGGACCGCACCCTGTGTTTTCTTTGGATGATTTCCCCTACCCCCTGGCTCCCCTGCTCACATCCGATGATAGCCTGCCGCGTTTCCCTCCCATCAAATGCTTACACTCACTCCATTGTATATGGGAACTTTGTCGGCTAAATGCAGTATAGGGGACAACCTATTCATTGGAGCCTGTACTTTGAGATGCAATTTTTATTTAATGTTATACATTATCACTGTACCCCCTATGGGGGTTGCTTACTTGGCTTGGGGAATGCGGTTAGAGGGCTTAGGGGGCGGGGGAGGCGGGGGATAGCATCTGCAAGGTATTGTGTTTTTCGCAGGTCCCACTTAATCGGTTACGGGGACGGTGGTTGGCGGGCAGAATAAGGATGTTATGGTCACGATGGGACTGACTGGTTAGATGGGCCTGTCTTCTCCTCTCATTTTGCTTTCCTTGCGGGGAGGTGGCGTGAGCCATTAATAACTTACGGAGTGAAATGCTTTATTTGCACTTGGCTTGGGCCCCCTCCCCGGGTAGCGGGATCGGAGTGGATGTGGGGATTTTCAGGTTCATGGTTTTGGGGGTGGTGGGGGATTGGAGGGGGCAACTCTCAGGGAGTACTCTAACTGTTATGTCTAATTTTGGCAATTACCGAAAAAGCATGAAGCTGTTTACATGTCACGGTATTAGTTATGGGTTGATGTCTTTATTAAGGTTATGTTCAGATTGACGTGCGGTTACCCGGGGGCTGGGAGGCCTATTGCTCCTTTGTTGCGGGCTTCCTACCCCTGGGCGACTCGCCAAGTAAAGACGAGGGATAACACGTATATCCCTTGGTCAGGAGTCTCATCTCAGGTTTGGACCAAAGTCCGTTCGGTCAATTCAGGTAATATGTTACATATTCTTGTATCTTTGTATAGCGTTGCGTGGTTTCTTACACGCTCTCTAAATGTCTTCTCTTCCTCTTCCTTAACCTCTATTATTTTTTTATCTTCTACTACTGTTGTATGGATCGTGTGTCTGCTCCCTGGGTGCCCATTTTCTGCAATCATTCCAGCAATCACTTAAATTGTTTTCTCTCAACGCCAAGGGGTTGAATGTGCCAGAAAAAAGATCTGCCTTGTTGCACTTATGTCATAAAGAACGTGCCAATATAGTATGTCTACAGGAGACGCACTTTAAGGGACCATCAGTACCAAAACTATTTAATAGATATTATAACACCTCCTACTTTAGCTCCCCCCAGGATTCCAAAACTAAAGGGACAGCAATCCTTTTCTCAAGAGATACCCCCTTTTTACTGATAGATCAATATCAGGACCCTCAGGGCCGATTTAACATTGTTAAAGGCACAATAGGCACTCAGAAAGTTACTGTTGGCTCGTTTTATGCTCCTAATGTGCAACAGGTCAGGTTCTTTCAAACTTTTTTGGATAAAGTAAGCTCATTTGCTGAGGGCAGCATAATGCTGGGGGGTGACCTTAACCTTACCTTGGATCCGGAGATTGACTCCTCCTCTAAGAAGTCCCCGATTTCCCACAAATTGCTTTGTAAGTGCAAGTCCCTACTTCGTTCCTTGCAATTGGTGGATGTATGGAGGCTTTTAAACCCTTCGGTGAACGATTACACTTTTTACTCCTTCCCTCATAACTCTTACACAAGAATCGATTATATATTTGTGTCACACGATTTGCTCTCGGCCTCTAATGCATCCACCATTGGCAATATACACCTATCGGACCATGCTCCTGTCACAGCATGCTTTAATCTGGGGGGGAATAGACGAAGGCCTGCTTCCTGGCGCCTTAACAACTCTCTTATAGAAGATAAAAAAATCTTCTCCAAAATAAAATCCGAGTTGGAAGAATTTTTTCACATAAATACAACACAGGACTCCTCCCCCATGATTGTGTGGGAAACTCATAAATGCTTTGCTAGGGGACTGTTTATCAGAGAGGGGGCTAGGCGGAAGAGGGAGCGGGATAAGGAAATCGGGGAGGTTTTGTCTAACATTGGGGAGTTGGAACGAAGGCACAAAGGCACGGGATCCACTTCGGTTTTGGATTCATTGACCAGAGAGAGGGAGCGTCTTAGATCATTATTATTTTTCAATGCTAAATATGCCGCGCTGCGATGTCGCCGCACCTTTTACGAATTTGGCAACAAGTGTAGTTCCATTTTAGCTAAATCCCTGAAGGCCCAACAGACTGCTAACTATATCCCACAAATTAAAGATAAGCACTCAAATATACACCACAAGTATGAGGAAATTTCCAAGGTCTTCAGGGACTTTTATGCCGACCTATACAATTTACACCCCAACTTACCTCCATCGACTAGGGAAGCCAAGAGGATTAAAATCTCTGAATATCTGATTCGCTCTGGGATGCCTAAACTCTCTTTAGAGGATATTAAATTACTAGAAGAGCCCTTCTCAGAGGACGAGCTCCTAGTAGCTCTCTCCCAAACTCCCTCTGGCAAAGCTCCTGGACCTGATGGGTTCACACCGGAGTACTACAAACGGTTTAGCTCTATCGTCTCGTCCCATATGCTTCAGGCCTTCAATTCCACCCCTGAACAATCCCCTGGAGGAAATCTATTCTCTAATCACATGCTTGAGTCACATATCTCAGTATTGTTGAAAGAAGGAAAAGATCCCGCTCTCTGCAAAAGCTTCAGACCAATATCTTTGATTAATGTTGATCTGAAGCTCTTTTCAAAAATGCTAGCAAATAGACTGGCCCCCCCTCCTGCCAAAACTGGTTCATCTGGATCAGGTGGGATTCGTACCTGGTCGAGAGGCTAGAGACAACACTATAAAAACCCTGAATATCCTACACTGGGTGAGGTCTCAGTCTACACCAACTTTAATACTTTCTACCGATGCCGAAAAGGCTTTTGATAGGGTGGACTGGGACCTTATTGAGGGCACCCTCAGGTACATTGGCCTGGAAGACGAGATGATGCAGCGTATCCTGGCGCTATATTCCGGTCCCTCAGCAAGGGTTAAGGCGAATGGGGTCCTATCAACTCCCTTCTCTATTAAAAATGGGACGCGCCAGGGATGTCCCCTATCCCCTCTAATTTTTGCACTCTCCCTGGAGCCCTTTCTGTGCATGATCAGAGCGAATCTTGATGTCCAAGGGGTATCCCTCCCTAAGTCTTCCACTAAAGTTGCGGCATACGCGGATGATCTCCTGTTTTACCTAACCAATCCGCATATCTCCTTGCCCAATCTCCTTGCCGAGTTTAAAGTGTATGGGGAAATTTCTAACATGTCAATTAACTACGACAAAAGCGAGGCTCTCGGAATCCTTCTCCCAGGCCCCCTCAGAACCTCCTTGCAGAGTAATTTTCCCTTCAAATGGCCTGGTAGATCCCTGAAGTACCTTGGCATCCAAATTACTCCGAATCCCAGAGATGTGTTCTCTTGTAACTTCCCTTCAGCACTGGACTGTATCAAACAAGACCTGCAGAATTGGAATAAACCTCAGTTCTCCTGGTTTGGCAGGAGTTGCATTATCAAAATGACAATTATGCCACGACTTCTATACATGTTTCAGACAATGCCAATTTTGATCCCCTCTTCTTACTTTAAACAGGTTACCCGGGTTTTTTCTCGGTTCATTTGGAATGGTCACAAACCTAGACTGAAATATTCCATTCAGACCGCCTCTAAAGATCTTGGAGGCATGGCAGTCCCAAACCCCAGATTATACTACCTAGCAGCGACTCTCATTAGGGTTATAGACTGGCACAGGCATGCACCATATAAAAGGTGGGTAGGCATTGAAGAGGAATTAATGGGTAACAAATTATCCCTGTTGGTGTGGTCCAAGCGCTTATGGCCCAATTCTTCACCGGCAACAACACTAATCACCCAAACGCTCAGGGCCTTCTCCAAAATGAGGGAAAAAATATCCATGTCCCCCTGGCCCTCCCCCTTACTACCTATATTAGGTAACCCTGAATTCGCCTTAGGCCAAGGCAGGAACAGCTATCAGGCATGGAGGGCAGACCCCCCCTTAAGGGCTATGCATCTGATTGCAGATGGAGAGTGGGTGGGTCTCGGGGATCTTCAGACATCTCGTAGATCACCAAGCCTAGATTTTTGGAGTTTGCTCCAATTTAAACATTTTACACTATCCCAGGGATCGAGGGTAGATTTTTCTAGACCCCTCTCCACCTTTGAAAAAATATGCTTGGGCGAGGGTCCAATAAGAGGCTCCCTCTCTTTGGTGTACTCTTTGCTAAATGATAGCGAGGAACCGTGTCTAACCCTCAAGGCTCATTGGGAAAGGGACTTGGGCATGACCTTCTCTGATAAACAATGGCATAAGATACTGGTCTTCTCCCATAAATCTTCTATATCTTCTAGGAGCCAGGAGGCAGGATACAAGGTCTTCACTAGGTGGTATTACACCCCCTCTAAGATCCACAAAATGTACCCCTCTTCTTCACCACTCTGTTGGAGGTGTGGATTAGAGGTGGGCACGCTAGTGCATATCTTTTGGTCATGTAATAAGCTAGCGGGATTCTGGGCGGATGTGAGAGAGATTATGCATGTCTTGACAGATTTTCTCCCACCAGACTCTCCGGCATTTTTCCTTTTGCATCACAATCACTGGTCGATACGGAGGTATAAAAAAACACTCACAAGGCATTTAATTAATGCAGCCAAAATTTTAATTGCTAGAAAATGGAAACACGTAGAACCACCGTCCTTACAGGATTGGTTTAGGGAGATTGACTGGATTGAGAAAATGGAGGACCTAACAGCTAGCCTTCATGATAGAAGGGAACAGTTTATGAAAACATGGGTTGGCTGGTTTGAGTTTAAGGAGTCTCCTAGATATCTCACCCTCATGTCCAACTAGGTTCCGGTGCTTAATGAGCCAAAGGGAGCCCCCAAAATATCCTATAGGACTCATAATAATCCTGACACACGGCTCACCTTCCCCGTAGGCGTTGACTCTTTTTGTGGATGGGGGCCCGGGAGCGGATACACTTTCCTGATACTGTTTCTTTCTTTTGGTACTTTTCTTCCTTTCTCTCTCCTTTTTTCTTCTACTTTTACTATTATTTTATTCTTTCATTTTCTATGTGCGCCCTAGACGCTCCCTATCTGATTGATTCCTCATGTATCAATAGAAGAATTGTGGATTGACTTCTTTAAGAGGGGCAGCCTACAAGTAGAATAAGACAAGACGATGCCTGAGAGCTTTTGGATTCCCAGGTGTATGATCCCTCTGGGTCCTGGGTCTCTTTCTGCACTTATATTATGATGCTGAACCTTGTTTGTTTACACTGTCTATAATGCGAGGGCAGACCTCTCTAGTCATCTACTATGTTGATCGGTACTGTAGTCTGTGAGGCGGTAATAGCTTCTCGGCGGCGCTGGTTAGTCGCTGGGAACTGTACCAGTTTTATGCACTGTCCTGGGCACATGTTATGTCCTTATTACTGTCTATTTTCTGTATGTTCCTTTTCTTTCTGTGAAAATTCATAAATAAAGAATCTTTAAAAAAAAAAAAAGTATTACAGGAACTGGATCTGTAGGACAGCCAGGCAAATAGCATTGTTTAAAAGATGTATGTGTTACAAATGTATATAGAAAGCTCCACATCCCTCTCACTACAGGGTCACTTTAAAGAGGAACTCCAGTGAAAATAATGTAGTAAAAAAGTGCTTCATTTTTTACCATAATTATGTATAAATGATTTAGTCAGTGTTTGCTCATTGTAAAATCTTTCCTCTCCCCGATTTACATTCTGACATTTATTACATGGTGACATTTTTACTGTGGGCAGGTTATGTAGCTGCTCCTAGCTGTTTTGGCTGTTAGAGACAGCTGTAAACAGCCATTTCCTGTCTGTGAGCCTTGTTACATTGTAACAAACTGCCAAAAGTACTGCGGTCCCAGAGCTTCTTGTGGGACGTGTTTCAGCACAAAATCAGTCATACAGCGCCCCCGATGGGCTGTTTGTGAAAAGCATTATATTTCTCATGTAAAAGGGGGTATCAGCTACTGATTGGGATAAAGTTCAATTCTAGGTTGGAGTTTCTCTTTAAGGATTTGATTAACAGTGAAAGGCAGGCCAGATTCAGGCCTAGCAGCAGTCAAGACAGGTAAAGAAATGGCTTGTTTTTCATATTTTAACCCATGATTACAGATATTTAATTTAAGAAATGGTACATTTTTGTTTTACGCAAATCATTTTATAATGTAACACGTAAAAAGGCCCGATCACAGCCGCTACCTCCCGCAATGCGCACACATACGCTTTTCGCTTGCTCGTTCCCCACCACTCTCTGAAGTATATGCACACAGGGAGCTGCTTGCTTGGCAGTTGGAAAAAGCTGTTATTTCCCACAATGCAATAAGAACCTCTGTGAACCACAGACAGCAAACTGTCAGGTCCGGCCCTGTGTCCTAACTGCCCTGGCTGCGCACATGCTCAGTACAAAAAAGCCAGGGACACACAACCATTCAGTTGATGACACAGGGACACTTGCATTTTATTGTATAGGACTAGTAGACCCAAGCCCGTTTAAAACCACCGCCGCCAGTGCGCATGCGTGTGCACGCAACCGCCGCATGCTGAGCGCCCGCTCAGAATCAATGATGCCAGCATTTTGAGATTTTGTGCACAATTATTGATAGGGCGTCCTGGAGCTTACCTGCGCATTGCGATTTTTTTGTAATGCACTTTTCTAAACGCTTTTGCAGAGCGATTTGTTTTTTCACTTCCTGACGCAAGTCAGGAAGTGAACTTTTTGACCCGGAAAAGAATAAATACAATTTCCGATCAGTTTCAGCATGAATTCTCTTGGGAATCGGCCTTGTGCGCCTCATACGTCGCACCGACGCTGTGCCCCCTAATGATAAATATCCCTGGTGCCCAGTACAAGGTATACATTTCCTTTCCACTGCCTCCGCAGGCCCCGAACGCACTCTGCTCATCATACACGCGCCACACGTCGTTGCCTAGTAACGTGTCTGATGTCTGATGTCATACGCGTGCCCCTTACTAGGAGACCACGTGGGGCGTGCGTGTTTGGCGAGTGGGATGTACCCGGAGCCTGCGGAGGTGGCAGAGAGGTAATGTATTACATGCACTGGGCACTAGGGGAGACATTTTTCATTGGGGGAGTGTGCCGGGGGTTTCATCCCATTCATCACGAAATTGCACGCCGTTACCGTTGTGCACCCGATCAAGCAAGTCAACCCAACATCTTGCAGCATGCGTGATCGACTATGTGACCTGTTTCGGGACCGAAATTGGTCGCATTGTCGGTCGGGCATGCACTTGGCCGCACTTATTTTCATCTGATTTGATTATAATAATCAGATCAATGGTCGACCGGCTGCCAAGTCGCCTGATGTTCGGCCACCTTAAGAACCATACTACTTTGTTTGTCATGATATGATATATTCAATTTTCAATGTTAATTAATTCTGTCTGTAAATTGACCCCATTCCTGCTTCCATGACTCTACTGCTGCTTATACTATTGTTCATGTATTTCTTTTCATTAAAATCAGTACTGATTTGTTAAAAAAAAAAATCTTTGTTTTCTCTTTCAGTACTCTTCACTGCGAGTTGTACAGCACAGCCGAGAATATGAAAATGCCTTAGCAAGCCTTATTATCATGCTGTCCCCCATGGCACCACACTTGGCTTCAGAACTATGGAAAGGTAGAACATATTAAAACAGTCAATAATTGTATTTAAAGCTTTTTTTTAATATGGGATGATTACAGGGGCACTTCAGCGAAAAACTGTACAATGTAAAATATGTGCAAACATATACAAATAAGAAGTACGTTTCTTCCAGAGTAAAATGAGCCATAAATTGCTTTTTTCCTATGTTGCTGTCACTAACAGTAGGCAGTAGAAATCTGACAGAAGTGACAGGTTTTGTACTAGCCCATCTCTTCATAGGGGATTCTCAGCAAGGCTTTTATTGTTTCTAAAGATATTCCCTAAAAAGGATTTAAAGAATGATGCTGGACAGCTTCCCTGCTCCCTACACAGTTTTTTTGGCAGTTGGACAGAGCAACTGCCATTCACTAAGTGCTTTTGAAAATAAATATATCTCTGAGAATCCCCTATAAAGAGATGGACTAGTTCAAAACCTGTCACTTCTGTCAGATTTCTACAACCTACTGTAAGTGACAGCAACATAGGAGAAAGTAATTTATGGCTCATTTTACTTTTTACTCATTTTACTTTTTACTCATTGTACTTCTTATTTGTAAATGTTTGCACATATTTTAAATGTTACAGTTTTTCGCTGTAGTGCCCCTTTAACCTGTACTTTGTTCCAACTTGTTGATGATTATAAATAGCAGCAGTCACCCTAAGCCTGTTATTTTCCGTATTTTAACTTTTAGTCCTTTTTAGTCACAGCAAACCTGTGAGTTTTTTAAAGTTAGATACCTTGAGAGGGAGTAGAAGGAACTTCCAGAGGCCTCCCATGTCTTTCTCCAGACCCCTTCTGGACGCCAGGACCCGTGCGCATGGACCCGCTCAATCTTCCATGGAAACAGTTGAGCATGATTTGGTCCGTTTTACTGTGCAGGCGCGAGCTGTCTACAAAGGCTTGTTAACAGTTTTCTGGAGGTCCCAGTGCTGAAATGGCCTTGTGGTGAAGGATGGGAGAAGCCTCTGGATTATTTTTTTCTGCTGTAGTCAATGTGTTTGGATCATAATTATGTTGAAAAGGCCAAGTGTGTCTCATGCACAGCTTCTGGGCATTATCTCTGACCAAATTACCGGAGGTGCTGTGGCTCACACCCCCAAAACATCAAAGATCTACCTCCTTGCTTTATAGTTGAGATGGTGTACTATTTAACATGGGCCTTGTTGACTCCTCTCCAAACGTAGACTCCATAAAGTTCAACTTTGGCTTCATCATTCCAAATGAATTTTTTCAGGCGATTTGATGATTGTCTAGGTGCTGTTTTGCATATTTTAAAGTGGATCCGAGATAAACTTTTACTCATTGCATAGTTGTGTTCCTTTCATATAGTTTATAGGGCATTCCTCAAGCCAAATACTTTTTTTGTTTTATTTTAATACTCTAATTCCCTATAAACTAAACAAGCCTCACCCACAGATTTTTCAGAGAGCCTTGGCACTGCGCAAGGGCTTATGGGAGATCAGTCTGGGCAGGAGGAGGAGGAGGTTACTAGCCAGATATTTCAGTGGCAGAGGGGAGGAGGGAGGGGGAGAGCAGAGTGAATTTGTCACAGGCTGAGTGCTGGAGATGCAGATCAGCTTTGCCTGTGTGTAATGTTTACAAACAACATGGCTGCTGTCATTGTATCACAGGAAGAAATAATCATATTCTGTTGAAGCTGTTTTCAGCTAGATTTTCTGTGTAAACTATCTAAACTTTAGATAAGATATATAGACAAGTTACTTTTTATACTTAGTTTTTCATCTCGGATCCGCTTTAAGCCTGCGTTCTTGTCAAATTAGTGCAGTAATTACTTTCTTCTGGCAATTATACCATGGAGCCCATTTGTCTTCAAGCGCCTTCTTATTGTGCATCTTGATACATCCACAGTTATTTGTGGTTCTTTTTTCTTGTTTGTTTTTTTCATCCTGAACAATTCTTTTAGCAGTTCTGGCTGAAAATTTGAGTTGGTCTGCATGACGGTGGCTTGTTATCAACAGAACCTTTCAAAATTCTGCTTCTTATGAGACTCTGAATACTGCTGATTGGTATTTGAAACTCTTTGGGTATATTTTTTACACCCTTTGACTGGTTTATAAAATTAAACAAGGTTCTGCTTTCCCTATGGCTAAAATGTACAGGTGGCTGTGAAGAGCCCAGAATTTCACTGACTTTTTCATATTCACACACTACAGTCGACTCTAGTTACTATGTTTCAGAGATACAGGGTTATCGTCATGTACAAAATATATAATACTGTTTTAATACACATTTGTTGTTAAGTCTTACAGTATTGTATAAATTGTTAGGGCTCTTTCACACCAGAGCCCTCTTTTGGCGTTTTAACGCAAAGTGTATACTTTGCGTTAACCAAGGTAAAAGGAAAGACTATAGACTTTCATTTTACCTTTCACACCCGACGCTGCGTTTCGATGCGTTGCGGTACGACGCATCCCGGGGCATTTTATCGTCGGGAATCGGCGCTTCCCCTTCGGGTAAATTAACTACTACCGCTGCTACTCAGCGTCGCACCGCAGATTCCCGACGACACGCCGCAACGCCTGCAGGAGCCGTTCTCCTGCACGTTTTAAGTGTGTAACCGGCCTTATAAGTAGTTTAAGCCCTTCCCGACTGCCTAACGCTGATAGGTGTCAGGAAGGTGACAGCCCCAGGACTGCCTAACACAGATAGGCGGGGGGGGGGGGGGGTTTGCAGGGGATTATGCGCAAGCATCCCAGCTTGAATGATGGAGCGGAGATCCGTCATCAGTCTATCAGTGGCGATCGCCGTTAGAAGACTGTTAGGCAGCGAAACTGTGGTCTATTTACATTGCTGCGATCTACGGCGGCGCAGTACTGGGGACAGCCGCGTCACTCGGCTGTCCCCTGGAGAGGCTCAGAGAGCGATCGGCTTTCATAGGCTGATGCCTATTAGAGCTGATCACTATGATTGGCTGGTGGGGGGAGGGAGGGAGGGGTGCAATAAAAATAGACAAAAAGTAGTCACATTTATTCAAAAATATAATATAAATTAATTAATTTAAAAAAATACCCATGGCAGCAGGGATCAGAGCCCACCAACAGAAATCTCTGTTGGTGGGCAGAAAAAAAGGGGAGGGGGGGTAATCAGTTGTTTGCTCAGTGCTATGGCTCTGCAGCAAGCTTTTAAAGCTGCAGAGCACTGAATTGTAAAAATTTGCCTGGTCACTAGGAGGTGTAAGCCTATGGTCCTCAACTGATCACACACTTTGAAATCACATAGAAAACAGCCCAAAACATAATTCATACTAAATGTCCACATTCAGCGTTGTCTGAAAGTAAATCACCTATCCACATTTCACTATGTATAACACAGGACTCAACTTACACACAAATTCATCTTGCAAACAGTCTCCTGGAACACAACCTGTTTGTAAGTAGGGGACCGTCTGTATTATCATTTCAAGCAAAGAAATGTGCTTGAAATGTGCTCCCAAATGTGAACAATTACCCTTAATATCCAATTAACCTGTGCGTGTCAATTTGTGTGTATATTATCAGGCCTAAATGGAATGTAAACCTTTGTTTCATGCAATTATGGTGCTTCCACTTATCATTATGATGTTAAGAAAACAAAATTGTGTGATAAGAAATGGCTCCGCCTAACCACTAACTATGAATCAAAGAGAACATTTTGAGCATGGTCAATCACTTTACTCTACGCAAGGTTCACAAGTTCTGGGTATGTAAACTTATGATCACAACTGTACTGAGCCATAGGCCCTAATGCAAGTTTTATACTGGGGCCTTAGCAGTGAGTCACTTCATACAGGACAGCCATTGTGTGAGAGAGATGGAATCAGATAACAAGGGATGCTTTGTTAAAGAACAAGCGACACCCATGCTAAGTAGTGGCTGGATAATGTACTGGTTAAGGACTCTGCCTTTGACATGGGAGACCAGGGTTCGAATCCTGGCTAGGTCAAGTACCTATTCAGTAAGGAGTTCAAGGCAAGACTCCCTAACACTGTAGGGTGGCCTCTTAAACGCATCCCAGTGGCTGCAGCTCTTGAGCGCTTTGAGTCCGACAGGAGAAAAGCGCTATACAAATGTTTAGATTATTATTATTATTATTAACCTACAAATAAAAAAACACATATATAAGTAGATAAATACTACTTCTACTTACATAACAGATGTATTGTGCTATCCACGTACTGATTCCTGTGAATTTTATAAAGTAAAAGAAGAAAATCCTATTCTAGGCAGTGGCCATCTTGCCAAGCTAATGCTGACATCATATCCTCCCTGACTCTAGTTTTCCCCCCTCCCTTCTCTTGCTCATTGTGTATTCATTAGCTGCCCTCCTCCCAGAGTCTTCAGACACTCCCACTGAGGTGTATACTAGGAACTACACTGTCTTATCCTCCAATGTGCTGAGTCACCTCAGCCTTGCTTGTAAACACAAGTGAGCAGAGGTGTTTCAGATAAGAAAGCTAGGCAGGGAAAGAAATGGAAGAGGAGGAATTTATTATAAATAAAAAGAACTCCCTGCATTCAACTCTTTGGCACTGTTTGGCACTAGGGTCAGTGCTCATAAAGTATGTGATAACTCCAAACCATAACAGCAGAAAAACTTTTGCAAGTTTTGAATGCAGGATTAGCATCTTTATCACTTAATACACTCAGACCAGTTGCTGTTGAAATTTGATTTTTATGGTGACAATACCGCTTTAATGATTAGCACTATTTAAAGCACATACAGAGGTGCTTATTACCATTATAGCACCAATAAAGAGCTAATGCAGCAAATGGAGAATGGCCTTATATGGGCCCCTCCCAGAGGCGGCCTTTGGGGGGACAAGTGGGGCGATTGCCCCAGGCCCCACGTCATGCCCACCATGCCATGCTCATTTTGGTGGTGGTGAAGGAAAGATCTACAGAAGTCTAGTTGTTTGTATTCTGATCAGTGTGTTATTTACAAATACTCAGATCTTCCAAATTTGTTTTATGCACCTTATATCGTGCACCAACCTCCCTTTTATTGCTTAGGTTTTCGTCTTTAGCATTCTTTACTGTACTATGCCGTTTGCATTTTTGTAATGAATTTCTACACTAACATGAAGCTTGCCAAATGTCAGATTAAGGTAATGTGCTCAGAGCCTCAGCCTGAGGGCCCCAGGGGCATTAAGGTCGAGCATGGACTGGAGCCAGAGGGGGGTCAGGCTGGAGCCTCCAGACTGGCTGGGGATTCATGCTAGGTTTGATGGGGAGCTAGGGATAGGTAGAGGCTGGCTGGGGAGCTAGGGATAGGTACAGCCTGGCTGGGGAGCTTGGGGTGTGTACCAGACTGGCTAAGGATGGGTGTTAGGCTAAATGGGAAACTGTGGATGGGTGCTAGGCCAGCTGGGGAGCTGGAGATGGGTGCTAGGCTGCCTTGGAGAGCTGGAGATTGTTACTAGGCTGGCTGGGGAACAAGGGATGGGTTCTAAGCTGGCTGAAGAGCTGGGGATGGGTACTCCGCTGGCTAGGGTGATGGGGATAGGTAATAGGCTGACTTGAGAGCTGGAGATAGGTGCTAGGCTGGCTGGGGATGGGTGCTAGGCTGGCTGGGGAGCTGAGAATAGGTACTACGCTGGCTGGGAAGCTGGGGATGGGTACTCCGCTGGCTAGGGAGATGGGGATGGGTAATAGGCTGACTTGAGAGCTGGAGATGGGTGCTAGGCTGGCTGGGGATGGGTGCTAGGCTGGCTGGGGAGCTGGGAATGGGTACTACGCTGGCTGGGAAGCTGGGAATGGGTGCTAGGCTGACTGGGGAGCTGGGGATAAGTGCTAGGCTGACTGGGGAGCTGGGGATAAGTGCTAGGCTGGCTGGGGAACAAGGGATGTGTTCTAAACTGGCTGAAGAGCTGGGGATGGGTACTCCGCTGGCTAGGGAGATGGGGATGGGTAATAGGCTGACTTGAGAGCTGGAGATAGGTGCTAGGCTGGCTGGGGATGGGTGCTAGGCTGGCTGGGGAGCTGGGAATGGGTACTAGGCTGGCTGGGAACCTGGGGATGGGTACTAGGCTGGCTGGGGAGCTGGGAATGGGTACTAGGCTGGCTGGGGAGCTGGGGATAAGTGCTAGGCTGGCTGGGGAGCGTTTCTGGATAGAAATACAAAACTTTGGACTCCCTATTCAGCCTAGCACCCACCCCAGTCCAGCCTAGAACCCACTAAACCATCAGAAGAATAATTACAATACGTAATGTAATCAAACAGCGAATGGTAGTACCATTGGCCATTTGATTACATTACGTATTGTAAATGTTCCTATATTGGTTGGCGTAGTGGCCTTTAACAAGTTTTTAAACAATAACAAGGCATACTGCATTAGAGATGGACAAGCCCGTGAGTGTGGTGGTACGGTATATTGCCTACACTTACGGCTCTAGGCCCCGCATGTGACACTCGCCCCAGGCCTCACGTACTCTAAGGCCGTCTCTGGCCCCTCATATTACAGTGCCTCTGTGCTGTCATATCCTCTGCAACTAATGTGACGCCTCTGCTGAGAGCCATTTAGCATGCGTATGAGTCTTTAGCTTGAAAAGCTGGATATATTTATACTTAAAGGGAATCTGAAGCGAGAGGTATATGGAGGTTGTCATATTTATTTTCTTTTAAACAATAACAGCTGCCTGGCAGTCCTGATGATCATTCTTGCATCACAAGTGTCTGAATCACACACCTGAAACAAGCATGCAGCTAATCTTGTCTTGTCACATTTTTGTCAGAAACATCTGATCTGCATGCTCGTTCAGGGTCTATGGGTAAAAGTATCAGAGGCAGAGGATCAGCAGGATAGCCAGGCAACTGGTGGTGTTTAACATTAAATAAATATGGCAGCCTTTATCATTTGCCTCTCAATTTAGGTTCCCTTTCATCGGCAAAGACAAATAGAATATTAGTCAGAAGACTGCAATGAGAAATATTGTCTACTCCGGTGTCGCAGCTCTATGCAGACTTTGCAACAAGTAGATTGTAATGCGGTTGCTGGGAAAGACTTTGAATGAATAGTGGTCTCTCTGCATATTTACCGGTACTCTTGATTTATCACAGGTCTCTGCAACACATAACATATTTCTCTCCCACATCAAAGAACAACAGTGGAAGAATCTTGCACTGTTTCCTATCCAGCTGTGTACACTGTTCATGGCAAATGCATGAAAGAAAACATTTCCCTTTAAACACTTATACCTTAAACATTTATTAAAAATAAAGACAACACACGGGAAGGCATTTAAAGGCTGTGGCCCATTCTTTTTTAGGTTTAAAATTTTTTTTTTTTTACTAAAACCTTAACTTCAGTTAACACAAACCGAACACATTTTTTTTCATTCCACCAGAGCTACTGCATGGTCAGTAGACCCTAGCAATACACCAGTTGCACATAGCAACATACCAACTGCCCGCGCCTACCAGTGGGAAGAACTACCGTCCCCCCCCCCCCCCCAATAAGTAGGTACCGTGACAAGACGATGACTTTCTGAAAGAAGGGGAGGATGGGTGGTGGAAGCTAGCCTGCCACTTCCCTACTGACCAAGAGCTCCATTTACCTCACATTATATACTGTCTGTTATCTCATTACCCACTGGGTTACCTGGGGACCCAGCACCCAGACCTGAGCCAATCACCACACCCTGCCCTCAGTCCGTCTCCTGATGAGGTTGCTACATGGACACTTGTCCATGTAGCAACCTCAGCAACAGCACCTTCCAGAAACTGAGATGAATCTCCTCACAACCCACTAAAAGACAGACCCGAGCTGATTCTGTCACATATAAATGACAGCACAACAGTGACATCCATAGACAAGGAAAAAACTTGATTCCCAGAGCAAAATACAGACCATTTTTCCCAGGCGTCCTTATATGCAGCCCATGTAGCAGGAGTCAGGGAACACTTCACCATGACCTCTATGATTCCCATATTACTATCCACAGGTGGGCTGGATACTCATCCCCTTCCAGCTTCGGCACCAACTGCTGAAATACCTGAAACTGTTGGCGAGAAAGAGTTATCCTCACCAGGGAAATATTTTGCTTCCTGCCAGTCGTTAAACTTCAAGCAGCACACAACTAAACAGTGCAATACCCCCAAAACCAAAGAAGATTCAGAATTTGCTTCCACATGAAAAGGTCGGCTTTCACATCAGATGTCAACCTAACATGCCAGAAGGAATTTTTAATACCCGCAATTGCTAATGCCAGCCTCCTGCAAAAAACTCACCCATTGGCAATACCCTTGTGGAGAACGCTTAAAGGCCCAACACAGACTGGATGTCCATCACTTTTGCTTTTTTGGACGTTCACAGGCCATCAATACCAGTTCTAAGCTTCAACACTTTATCTTCTGAAAGTCTGAACTCCATAGCCACACTGTCGATGCAAACACCCAGGAAAATCAAACACGTGCACGGTTCCTCGTCTTTTCCTTGGCTAATGGAACCCCAAAAAAGTCCATAATAGCACAAAATGTCAACCACAATGATGAACAAACCAAACTATCCGTTAGCCCAACAAATAAACAATCATCTAAATAATGCACTGTTGCACCGTGTTTGTGCTCGTGAGATACCACCCATTTTAAAAAGGACGAGAAAACTTTGAAATACATGCAAGACAACGAGCACCCCATGGGTAGACATTTATCGAAATAAAATTTCCCATCTAAATAAAAAAACCCGAAGAAGAAAAACTACCCAGCCAAATTAGTTATAGCCAAATGTAACGATTGTGGAATTCTCTCCGTGATCAGCGCACAAGACGTGCTGACACTGCGGAAATCCTCCACAAGCGTAATAATTTGAGGGAACCCAGCAAAAGGTGCAATGCACCTGTAGAGGGAAATTCCTGTCGGCAGGTGGAGCTGTGGAGTGCAGAGGAACAGCTCCTCTGCCCTACCACAGACGCCAGACAGGAATTGTACGAAGGGAAGAAACGCAGGGCAAGATAGCCCTGAAAGAGAGAGATCAAAGCGACAGAGGGTATGTGTGTCCACCAATCTAGTCGCCACCCTGCGACGATGAACACACAACCAGGAAGATAAGGTGAGAAGGCAATCGCCAGAGATGGCGGTTGCTAACAGCGTCACAAGACCGAAAAAGCACAGATGAGGAATGTATGTATGTCCACCAATCTAGCCGCCAACCTGCGACGGCGGACACACAACAGAGGAAACCAAGTGAGAACGCAATCGCAAGAGAAGCGATTGCGAAAGAGAATGAGCACAGGGACAGATTGTATGTGTGTGCACCAAACTAGTCGCCAACCCGCTACGGTGCATACACAACAGCAGATATGAAGTAGGAACGCAATCGCGAGAGAGGCGATTGCCAGAGGTGACACAAGGCTACAGCAAGGCAGAGCACGAGAGTAGCAAAGGCACAGCAAATCATACAATGAGAAGATAAGGAAAATAACAAACGCTAACTAAACGCGAACACCGCACTCATTCGCAACAGCGAATGCGTTTTCTGCGCGGTCTCCGCGTGATAAGCACAACAGAGACAAGCACGCCTAACTAACCACCGACAGACAAACATGAAACAGAGGACGCGAGCGCTTGCTTAACGGTTACCTCACCAAGCCTCCAGCAAGCGTTCGTAGCAGACAAGACCGATACACGAAAACAGGAATAAGTGAGAGATAGGATCCACAGCACTAGCGCAAGGCGAGTGCGATCCAGGCAAGACAGATCAGAAGGGGCTACCAGTAACAACCACTGTTCCGGTTAGCACCCAGACACACAGAACGATCTCCTGTCGACCACCGCTGGGACAGGACAATCGTAACAGACAAACAAACAGATATGCAATCCTAACTGCACTAGGGAACCTGCCTAGTGCAGTCCCAGGAATTACTCTGAGCTAATCTTTAAACAAAGAGCAAGGCTGACACTCCAGGAGTGTTTCACAGGACTAACCCTTATGACCAGCACAGGTCTGTGATATCACATGGTATTTATAGTACAAACCTCCACAGGATGTGGCTAGGAAATTTGCATGACCAACGTATGCAAATTCCCTAGCAGCAGCAAGCTGCAAAACTGACCAAAGGTCTCTCTTCCAGAGACCTGCAGAATGCAGACCTGAACAGTGGTCACAAAGCTGCCTGCCTGCGCAGGCAGCCGAGCAGATCCTCACACCAAAAAGCCGATTTGATATTGGATTTCGCCATTGAAGCGCCAGCCCCAAATTTCTTAACCACCATAACTGCTTGTTCAAAAGTAATATACTGATGACCACTCTTCTGGAATGGTGTCATTCAGAGAACCATCCTTTGAGTAAGACAAATGGTGTATGATGTGATATTCACCAGGTTCTTTTTTAGGCACTACCCCAAGAGGGGATAAACGAAAATCCTGAAAAGGTGGGTCACCGCCACTCTCCCCAAAGAAACTGCTTTTTGTATTTTAATGCGCACTATGTCAGGGATATAAAGCACCCATTTTAAGCTTTCCACCCAGGAACACCCATGGCCAGTAAAGGGATGTATGAAAAGTCCTTGAGAGAGATCATCAAAAATAAATTTAGCCATCTGCTGGTTTGGAAAAACTTTGAGCCATGGCAGCAGCAGATTTTCCAGTCTCACTGGACGCTGTGCTTTTAAGAAAGGGCTGTTGTGAGCTGCTAGAATTTTTTAAACACTTCATAAAGGCATGAGAACCACCACAAAATAAGCACTCATGCTTGAATTGACATTTTGGATATTTACACTGGGACTCATTGAATGAAAAACATATGCCTTTTCTCAACTGTTGCGCACTGCTGGAGACCGGCTTCAGCAGCTGGGATCTATAAGGCAGCATAAGTGAAATCCATAAGCCCACATCAGAATCAGAATCTTTTATTATCGCCAAGCACGACTGGGTCGTGCCCGGAATTGGGCTTGGCATAACAGGGCTGAGTGTAGCAAATACGCAAAAATACAACAATCACATCAAAAATATACACACAGAGAGTCAAAAACACAGATAGTACAGAGTTCACAGTGCAACCGACACTATAGGGTGGGAATAAAGTGCATAGCATTCAATGATTTGACGGCTGAAGGGAAAAAGCTGTTCTGGTGCCTTGAGGTCTTGGTGGCAATAGACCAGAATCTCTTGCCTAAGGGGAGCTGACTGAAGAAGCGGTAGCCTGGATGTGAGGGATCACTGGCTATCCTCAAGGCTCTGGAGCGTAGTCTGCAGTCGTAGAGGAGGTCCAGAGGGGGGAGTGGTTTACCAATGATTCTCCCCGCTGATCTAATGACTCTCTGTAGTTTGTGCCTGTCACCAGCAGAGGAACCGGCATACCAGACCAGGATGGAGGTGCAGAGGACAGATTCGATAGTGGCGGATTAGAAACTTGACATGAGTCTCTGGGACATGCCAAACTTCTTCAGTTGGCGGAGAAAGAATAGTCTCTGTTGGGCTTTCCTCTGGATGGAGGTAGTGTTTGTTTTCCAAGTTAGATCGTTGGAGATAGTAGTGCCCAGAAGGCGTGCATAAGGGACTCTTTCCACTTCTGTGTTGTCAATGCAGATTGGAGAAGGAGGGGTGGTGTGCTTCCTAAAGTCGACGACCACCTCGACAGATTTTGTGGAGTTGACGACCAGGCCATTCTCCTTGCACCAGTGGCAGATCCTGTCTACCTGGTGCCGGTACTCCCGCTCATCGTTTTCGGTGATGAGGCCCACAATGGTGGTGTCGTCAGCAAATTTGATCACTTTGACAGAGTTTGCCGTGGATCTGCAGTTATTTGTGTATAGGGAGAATAGAAACAGTGACAGTACGCATCCTTGTGGGGCTCCTGTGTTGATGGACCTAGGTTGCGAGAGTATAGTTTCTTGCTTCATGACTTGGGATCTGTTCATGAGGAAGTCGGTGATCCACAGTCGTAGGGTAGGGTGGACCTCGAGTGCAGTAAGATTCTCCTGAAGTATTTGGGGGCTGATAGTGTTGAACGCCTAGCTGAAGTCTAATAGGAGGACCCTGGCTTATGAGCCTGGCCTATCCAGATGATCATAGACAAACTCCAGGCAGGTGTTTATGGCGTCATCGGTGGACCTGTTTGCTCTGTACGCAAACTGAAGCGGGTCCAGTCGAGCCACTGTGGAAAGTTTCAGGAGGGGCAGAACCATGCTCTCAAAGGTTTTCATGATGACAGATGCGAGTGCCACATCTTTGGTGCCCCAAGAAAGACCAGGGTGAACTGCCATTTTTTGTCTAAACGATTCGTCATACAGAAACTAGCTGAGAGGGCCAACATTTTTGTACACCTACAGTACAATGTCCACATGACGAAAAAGCCCAGTGCAGTTATCAGGGAATTTTTCTCTCAGGATACTAGCATATATGCAGAAAGCCTGCAACCAATCAGAAAATGTTCTGGATACAGGCCTCCTCCTTTCCACCTCAGAGTCCTTCTTCTCTTTATCAACAAATTATTTATTAGATGGTAGAAGAGACAAGTCTATATATTCCAACTGCCAAATCTTTTCTTTAATGCTAAATGGAAGGTGTGATCCCAGGAAACCTCGCAAGCCAAGGCTTTTTTTTTAACATACTTCGGGCACCCATGCTCTGTGATCGGTAGAATTAGCAGAAACAGCAAGTACAGAACAAATCGGATTAGAAGACATAGATGATAGTGTTAACAGCACTTCACTTAAAGTGGTTACTGAAGGAGGAGCAAATGATCCAACCATATGATTGCTGACAGCTCTTCCAGAAACAATAAAATTAATAACAGAACCATGGGATACAGGTGGATAACCACCACTGTTAAGAGGGGCAGAAAAAAGAGGATTAACATAAGAAACTGGAAGAAAGGAGGGATTATAGAAGAGGAAACAGGAGCATCATGTACAGCAGAGCTATGTCCTGTCCATCTCAGTACTGGCAATGCCGGCCCACCTGGCTGAATCTCATTAGTAGGCCCCCACCGGCTGCGCTCACAAACCAGATTGGCCACCGGAGCTCCTAGCGCTGGGGGCAGGCGATGATTGGCTCCTAGATGTTCCGGTGCCTAATGAAGAAGCCGCGCTCTTGCACTTCCTGTTACGCTCGGTGGTATTTTTTTTTTTTTTTTTTTTTGTTACTTTTTTTTTTTTTTTTTTTTTTTTCTTCAGACTCAGCATATTATCATGCCCGGACTTCCATCAACATGACTTCACAGCCGTGCTCCTGTGTCCCTAGGCGCATCTTCACATCATAGTCTGAATCCACTTATGTAGACATAACACAACAGCAACAACAACAACAAAAAGAAGAAAAATCACACGAGGAAAAATATTATAGTAGAATAGAATAAAATAAAAACAAACAAACAAACAAAAAAAAAAAAAACCACCAAAAAAAAAAAATAAATAAAAAAAAAAAAAAAAATGCCCTCACCGGTCTTATAAGTATATGAGAGGAAAAGCTACTAGGAATGGGTGCAAATCCAGCCGCTGAGTGTGAATCCCTGAAAGATTGATGCATTACACCACTTATAGTATCTCACAATAGTTGCAGGGAAAATCGGAACCATAAATCGGAATCAGAATCGGAAACCGGATCTGCAGTGTGCAGGGGAACCCCACACTGCAGCCGCTACTACAACAGCTCTAAAATATCAATGCTGCACTGTGAGTACCTCCTTTCCCCTTTCTTTTTCCCTTCTCTTCTCCTTTGTAATTAACACCACTGTGATATAAGCCTTAGATAGGGCTGCACAGTTTTTCGGTTTAAAACCCATACCGCGGTTCGCGACAAGACGACCCAGCAATCGCCAACATCCTCGGCCCTTGCCCGGCCCGCCGCCCGCACCCGGCCAGAAGCAGCGAACATGCACTAGTGCCAATGAGCGGGGGGCGGACCCACCCGAGCGAGCGGCCGGGCACACACAGCCCCCCCAAAACGCCAGACAGCGACGGAACGACGGCAGGCGGAGCCGCACACTCTGTACAGCCCCGCCCCCCACCGCCACCCAGCAGCCGGCAAGCCGCACGCGCCCGCCCGCGCGGACCCCCCCCCGCCCGTCCACCAACACACCCCCACCGCTCCCGGCCAACCCGCACACAGCGGGGCTATACATAAGCGCACAGACAGCGGACCAGGCAGTGCGGGCACTATGAAAACTGCAAACACTCGTGACGACCACCAGATCGTCCCAACACGAACCGCCCTCCCTCCGCCCCCACATGACCACCCCCCGCCCAGGGTAATGCACACACAGCTAAATGGTCTGACAGAGCGCACCACAGCTGGGCTCCACCCCCCCTCACCACCATCACACATTCCATGTTGAATGTTCAGACCCCTGCCATCAACCCGACAGACCCTGACCCCGCCCTCCCCTCATACATACATATATATATACATATGAATTTGGGGAAGAAAAAAAAATTGGAATCGCCGAGAGAAAAAGAAAATCGCAACTTCAATCTTTCCCCCAAAAACGTGCAGCCACAGCGTTGGATATTAAAAACCCGATAGTGGTAACTGTTACTATAACTACTGAACAGCTGTGCCGCACCCAATTTTACATTTCGCGCTCAGCAAGTAACACTTAAGAGAGGAAAAAACAAACAATAACACAACAGGGAGTAAGGCATTTGCTTCTTTAATGACCTCCTTACTAACAACACAGCAATATAAAGAGTCGTAATCCCTCTAGACATAAGTTTCTAAATTGTCCCGCAATTGCTTTATCGCCCGTAACTCATCTCTCTCCGGTTCTACGTCCTTCCCCGATTCTACATTCAAGAAGGATAACATCTTGCAGCGCCATTCTGCAAAACATGGAAGTATATCATCTTTCCACCTATCTATTATCATTTTCCTGGCAACCAATGAGCAACTATATAAAATATTTTTTAGATCGTTCTCTATATTCAATCTAGTCTGGCCAAATAAGGCAAAAATCTCGTCATTCACAAAATCTGGGCTGTAATATTTCTTAATAAAGGCTTCTATCTCTTTCCAAAAACCACAAAGTTTATAACACTCCCAAAACCAATGTTTATAAGATCGGCTTGGGGCTCCACACCTCCAGCAACCACTCTTTTCCCAGCTTCTTTGTTCATCCATTTTTCTGGGGATACAATACCACCTGGAGACCAACTTATATTGGGTTAACTGGACATTAGTGCTGGCTGGTAACCAAATGTCTTTATATACTCTATTCCAGTCTATGTCATTCATCCTAATACCCAATTCTCTTTCCCACATATGTACCCCTCTGCTTCTTCCAGAGTCTCCTTCCTGACTTAGGAAGTTATAAAGCGTACCTAACCCCTTTTTGGGGATAGTACCATTGTTAACAAGCGATTCAAACTTGTTTAAATTTGTTCCAAAGGGGACTCTCTTTTGGGCTGTCCTTAGGTAGTTACTTACTTGAAGTTTCCTAGCACAGTTGAAGGTATGGTCTTTTCATTTAACAAATCTATTATCTTGATATCTTTGATAAGTCCATTCCGTGTAAACCATCCTAAAGACTGCCCCGGTATAAAGTCTGGGTTGTCTCTTAAGGTTTGGAGTGGTGTTTGCCTCTTTTTTCCATTATGTTTAATTAGTTCTAGCATTGTTTTCAACATTGGTTTAATGAAGGGGTGAGATGTACTTCCCATCAGTTTACTAAGGTTACTCTTATTCCAAGAGAAGATCAAGCCGAAGTTCACCCACGATGCCTCCATTTCTACCCACCACTTCCTCTCGCCTATGCATCCCCATTCCAGGATTCGCTTAAGAAGGTTAGCAGTATGATACCGAGCCATATCGGGAGCTGCCAAACCTCCTGCTTCTTTACTTTTCGTAAGATAATGATAGGCGATTCTGGGAGTTTTGTTGAGCCATATAAACCTTTGGAACAGCCTGTGCAATGACCGGAACCATGCCTGGGGAATATCAACTGGGATGTTTTGTATCAAAAAAAGAATCTTTGGGAGAAGGAAAGTCTTAATAATTGCTACCCTGCCTATACTGTTAAATATTGGTTTATTCCAGGATTCTAGAGAATCCGAACTAGACTTGATTATATCTTTAAAATTAGCAGAAAATAATGCTTCTGGGTTGCTACAAACCTTCGTTCCCAAGTAGGTGATCTCATTTTTCTCCCATTTTAGGTCGGCGAGAGAACTCATCTTCCCAACTATTTCCTTACTACAGCCTATGTTTAAGAGTTGCGTCTTTTTCTCGTTTAATTTGTAATTAGAACAGAGAGAGAAATCCGCCAGGATTTTTAGCGCTTCCCTTGTGGAGGCATATGGGTCCGTCAAGGTTAGAATCAAGTCATCTGCATAGACCTGCTGTTTAATTTCTACACCTCCCACAATCAGCCCTCTAATCTGTCCATTATCCTGAATAGCTCGTATTAGTACCTCCATGGCAAAATTAAATAAAAGAGGGGACAGAGGGCAACCCTGACGGACTCCATTTGATATCTTAAAATCTTTTGTTAATTGCCCATTAATGTTGATACAGGCTGACTGGTTTATATAGAGTTGCCTAATTCCATCAATAAATGTATCCCCTAGATTGAATCGGGATAAGACCGCAAAAAGAAAATCCCTTGATAGCCTATCAAAGGCTTTTTCTGCGTCTATTACTATGAGGACCGCTGCCATTTTTCTTTCCCTGCAAGCAAAAATAAAATTATTCACCACCGAAAGATTATCACTAATATGACGACCAGGCCTAAAACCGTTTTGCTGAGGACCTAATAATTTAGGTAGATAAGGGATCAGCCGGTTTGCCAGAATTTTTGAGTAAATTTTAACATCGACATTAATCAATGAAATTGGGCGATAGTTTGAACAGTCCTTCTTATCCTTGCCTTCTTTCGGAATCAGTGTAATGGTTGCTCTATTTGAAAGATCTGAAAATAAATTTTCCCCCTGTTGTGCTTTAATCAAGGCGCAGAAGGGGGCCGCAAGTTCATTCATACATAATTTGTAGAACTCGCCAATGTAGACGTCCGGGCCGGGGCTTTTGCCCTCTTCTAGATCCACCACAACCCTCTTAAATTCTTCCTCTGTGATTAGGGAATTTAACTCTTCGCATTCTTGTGCATTTAATGATGGAATATCCACTCCAGACAGAAATTTATGTCCATCCTCTTTTGGGCTACCCAGGTTATATAATTTTTGATAAAAGCTTGCAAATACTTCCCCTATCTCCCTGGACCCCGAGACTAGCTCTCCAGTATATCTATATATTGAGTCAATAAATTTCTTTGCTTTGTCTCTTTTCAGTATACTAGCCATTAGTTTACCTGAACGATTAGTATTTATCATAAGTTCTCTGTGATTTTTTTTAAGTTGCTTCTTACACTTGTTATTTAATATATTGTTCAGGTTGTCTCTTGCAATTGTTAACTTCGTGTAATTTAAACTAGATGGCTCTGTCTTATGACTATTCTGAGCTGCTTGTAATGCTGACAAACAGCTGTCTAGGGTACATTTTTTTCCCCTATACAGTCTACTGCTATGCTTAATCAAGATCCCCCTCAAAACACACTTAAGCGTGTCCCATAATACAACTTCAGATATGTTATCGGTTCTATTGCAGTGGTATTTTCTCCACGATCAGTACATAATGCGGATCCTGACGTGAAGGACACACACACACAAGCACATGGAACCAGGATATCCCCAGTTTAGTGGAGGAGAGGACTAACACCAATAGGAGATGTGGCGCACCGAGCAGGCGTAGATCCGAACAGCCACAAACAATACTTTCACTTTAGTGGCTCAGTGCAAGGTAGCGCTGAGCGCATTAACCAGAACTCAGAAGATCAGGACAGGTAGACAGAATGAACGCTTGCTTAACCCATTCTCGTTCCGTCGTTTTCACTTGAGCAATGTTCACCTGCCATTCATTAGCCTATAACTTTATCACTACTTATCACAATGAACTGATCTATATCTTGTTTTTTCCGCCACCAATTAGGCTTTCTTTGGGGGGGTACATTTTGCTAAGAGCCACTTTACTGTAAATGCATTTTAACAGGAAGAATAAGAAAAAAACGGAAACAAAATTCATTATTTCTCAGTTTTCAGCCATTATAGTTTTAAAATAATACATGCCTCCATAATTAAATCTCATGTATTGTATTTGGCCATATGTCCCGGTTATTACACCGTTAAAATTATGTCCCTATCACAATGTATGGCGACAATATTTTATTTGGAAATAAAGGTGCATTTTTTCCGTTTTGCATCTATCACTATTTACAAGTTTAAAATAAAAAAAAATATAGAAATATTTCATCTTTACATTGATATTTAAAAAGTTTAGACCCTTAGGTAAATATTTACATGTTTTTTTTTTTTATTGTAATGTTTTTTTTTTTATATATTAAACATTTTATTTGGGTAGTTTTGGGAGGGTGGGATGTAAACAATAGGTTTATAATGTAAATGTGTGTTGATTTTTATTTTTTTTTACTTTTAGTTGTAGTATTACTTTTTGGCCACAAGATGGCGGCCATGAGTTTGTCTACATGACGTCACTCTAAGCGTAACATACGCTTAGAAAGACGAATGGGGGACGCTACAGCCAGAAAAAGCGAAGCTTCCGAGAGAAGAAGTCGCTTTTTCAGCTGGGGAGAGGAATCAGTGATCGGGCACCATAGCCCGATTCACTGATTACCTGGCTAACGATCCGCGGGCCGGGAGCATGCATGGTTCCTGGACGTAGTTTTTACGTCCAGGAACTAAAATAGGTTAACTAGTCACTGCTTAAGTGACAGCAAGCGTCCATAACAAGAAAGACTGGAATGAGGCAGCCAATGCGATTGCAGCGATGGCGTGCCTCACATGGACAGGACAGAGTAGTCAGGAAATAGCAGAGTCAAGGCAGGCAGACGCAATACACACAAATATACAATAGGTAAGATTTCCTAGCGTATTACGATTACAGCTATCAATGAAACTACAAACGACTGACTAACATATGTATATATCGGCGATGAACCGATATATAACATAAGCAAGGAACACTAGCTAGGAACTGGAGCAATACAAGGAACAGGACTAGGAAGGATTCGCTACTTCTACGCAGAAGTGAGCGCAATCCACGCAAGTTAACAGGAACAGGACTGAACTAACTAAGCACGGGTGATCACGCTAAGCGCAACCTACCGAAACGTGCTGGAAACTGACTGACTGAACACAGGATATAAACAGTTCGAGTACGTATATATCAGCGACACTGATGTATTAACGTAACACGAATACAAGGAAAATAACAAACGCGCTAGTACAGTATGCGTATATATTGGCGATGAACCAATATATGATGCAAGACCAGCAAAGTAACAAATACTGATAAACAGGATCAGGACTAGAAGGACTCACTGACCCCTTCGCAGGAGTCAGTGCAGTCCACACAAGATCTAGGAACGGGTGGGGCCCAGACAGAGTAACAGACTGATCTGAATCTATGATAGCCCGTAGAGCCCTGCAGGAAGCAGATCTTTATACTGAGGTCATCCAATGGGAGCAGACATGCAGATTCCCACACAGGTGAATGGTAATTATTCAATCCTGAGCTGGCCAGAACTGCAGAGCAACTGCAGATGAAATCAGCAACTAGTTTGAGTGCAAACAAAACCATGCAAGCAAATGCACGCAATGAAATCAGAACTGCCTGGGCTGCAATACAACTGCAGCCAGCAGTACACGATGCAGAAGCGATCGTGACACTTCCATGTTGTTGGTGGCGAATAGGGCTTGAGAGACTTCCTGGGTCGGCGCGATGCCATCTCTTCTTCGGCGGATGCTCCTCCCCTTCCCCCTCATGCGCTCCACAGCGAGCAGCAGAAAAAACACATGGCTGATGTGTGGAGGGGTCCGCCCCTGCGGCCCAGCAGCCTAAAACAGCTCCCGGCTCCTAGGTTCCCGGACAACCACAAGCAGCTCCGGTTCTCGATCGGCGGCTACAGCAACATCCAAGGCAAGTGAGCCCACAAACTGGGGGCAGATGCAGTAGTCAAAAGATTCCAAAGCCACTTCTTGCCATCAGGGGCTTGGCAGCAGAAAGCAGGACAAGCAGGGAATCCATAGCAAGTGCACTAGTCCCAATTATAAAAAATGTCAGCCACGCACAAAATTTTGAATAAAAATCCAAAATAAAGAAGGAAACAAGGAATGTCCAATGATAAAACAGGGCAAAATTAAAAACTAAAAGAAAAGTAGAAACTAGCCATAATCAATCTGCAGGAAAAAAAATCCCCACACAGCAGTGACAGGTAACAGAGAAGCTAGTCTGCTCCTTACCAACTGACCCAGAGCTCCAGGTTACCTCACATTATATACTGTCCGTTATCTCATAACCCATTGGGTCACCTGGGGACCCAGCACCCAGACCTGAGCCAATCACCACACCCTGCCAAAGCAGGAGTCTGTCTCCTGCTTGGATTAGTGTCCATGTAGCATCCTCAACAACAGCACCTTCCAGAAGCTGAGATGAATCTCCTCACAGACAGTACCTGAAACAAGAAAAAACACACAGCCAGAAACATCCCATATCTGTATATACATACACTGAATACCTATAGGGAGTTTCCAGCATTTTCCATGAGTTCGTCACCCTATTTGTGTTCCTCCCTAATCATTATCCTGCGTATCCATCCAGTTAATATCTGTAAATTATAGACACTATGTGAAGTTCTTTTTAAATCATGAGTTGCATTTGTTCATCTTCTTCAGGTATGGGGCAGGTGGAGCATAAGCAATGCACGCAGTATAACTGGAACACAGATGTCCTCCATCAGGCCTGGCCCACCATTGACTCAGAATACCTTTGTCAGCCTGAAACAGTGGAAGTGTCTGTTCTGGTAAGACCTGAACATGGTTAAACTAAACTGTAGACAAGCTTATACAAATCTCCATAAGGTTCTATTTTTATTAAAAAATGTTTTATGTGCATTTATATACAATTAGTATAAGAACGTGAATCTTTATCTGTAGCTCTGAGTGCTGTGGCACTAAGACTGAAGGGAAAAGAGGAACATAATCCTGTCACACTTTCACAGTTTTCTTACATGAGACAAAACAGCAATGATGCTGATCAGTGTGCTGCAACTGCGTCAGGCCAGTCTACATTCGTTTTGAGTGAAGTGATAAAAAGTGAGGTCAGGCTGCTAACTGTGCTGTCTAGAGCTATTCTAAGCACAGGACCGGTGGAGTACTAAAAATCTTTAGGAAGTCTATGTTTTTACTTTTCACTATTTATATAGTGTGGGGGCATATCTTGCACCACTTTACAGAGTACATTGGAAAATTAATTCACTATCCCTCAAGTGGCTTACAACTAATGTCCCTCCTTTGGAGAAAGCTAGTTAACCCCTTAATACGTTTTATGCTGTGAGAGGAAACATACACACAAAAGCGAGGAGAACTTACTGACTTCACTGGTAATATTCTTGGTGAAGATTGAGTTCCAGAGCTGCAAGATGTGAGTGTTATCCTCTTTGCCACATGATTACTTATGCATTGAAGGTTCACCTCATTCTTCAATGTAAATCTAAAAGGACCATATGGTAGGGTACCTATAAATAATCTATACTAGATAATAACAAATCACATAGCCCCCAACATCCAATAAAACTTCATAATTACTGAAAAATCATGTAAAGGCCAAAAGGCGAACCAAGAAGGGTCCTCAATTTACAAAAGAACAAGTTCCGTGTGAGTGTGTGATCATTTGCATTCACGACTAATGCATTGAGAAAAAAATAAAAGTCCCCCCAAGTTTTGCAATAGCTGAAAAAAACCTTTCATGGTGCCAACTAGAGGGCCTATCCAAATACCAATACAATCACAACATAGAGCAACACAACTAACATACTATTGAATGCATCAGCGGTCCCACTCATCCATCGTGTCAGATGGGAATGCTGCAGGGAATTAGTTATATGTCTTTTTTGAGGGTAGAGTGACTTCCCCTTCCTTTACTTTGATCAGTTATGATACTGTTAACAGTTCAAAAGCAATAGTAGCACATGTTCAGCTCCTGTAGTGAAGTGAACCTTGTTTAATGAAACTCCTCAAACTGAACAAGATGATCAAACGTGTGTGTGTGTGTGTGTGTGTGTATATATATATATATATATATATATATATATGTATATATATATATATATATATATATATATATATATATATATATATATATATATATATATATATATATATATATATATATATATATATATATATATATATACTAAATAAATTGCATGTCTAACATTCTCTATGCTTTGTTTTGCAGGTTAATAACAAGCCCTTTGGCACAGTGACCATACCATTTGAGGTGTCTAGGGACTTGGAAAAGGTTCAGGAGCTGGTTCTACAAAGTGATTTGGGTACAACACACCTACAGGGATGTACAATAAAGAAGGCCATCCTTTCCCCAAGAACAGCTCTTATAAACTTCCTTGTGCAAGAGCAATAAATATACCACCAGTGATCACAGCTGCCCATTCAACAAAACATTAAAATTACTGCTGATAAATTTTAACAGATATGTATTTTCAACATATTTGGCCCTGGTTGAATAATACATCTGCTTGCACCTTGGCATGTTCTAACTTAAGGAAGTGACAGACCTTGAATCTACCTCTGTTCTGTACAAACCATGACTCAAATTTACTTTTATGAAGTATGTTTCCACTGTGCTCATAAACGGTACAAGTGTAGTAATGTTACAGGTGCCAAGTATGCAGTTGAAAAACCGTAGACTCATATCAAAAATGTGTGAGATATGTTGTATAGATTACTCCAGGCATTATCATCTTATAGGAACTTGAGTAATATTGTTGTATATACTTATTGTTTAGGGAAGTTGTATTATGCTGGATTACTGAAATATACATTTTTCTTTGGAACTACAGCCTTCTATACATTATAAGTCTTCTGTACATTTTTTTATATTTGTAGAACTTTCTGCAAAAAAAATAACCAAATAAAATCTATACATGTATGTATTGCAATAAGAAACTTTTTGATAAGTTGTTTTAATATATTTTTGCCTCAATAGAATGTATCATATGCTAACTCATACAATGTACATGTGCAAGTTATAATACCTTATAATGGTGGTTTAATTCCATTTTCCTTGCTGCAATAATGTACAGTGCATTATTACTCTTGTGCACTTCTGTAACATCTCCTTTGAGCAATTCATGCTGCTGAGCAGAATATACACCCCCCCCCCCCCTCCAAGAACTCGTTTTGTCCCTCCTATAAAATTGTGGACTGGGACAGTTTAAAGAGAACCCGAGGTGGGATTTAATGATGTTAGTGGGGCACAGAGGCTGGTTGTGCACACTATCACCAGCCTCTGTTGCCCTATGGTGTGCCCCCAGGACCCCCCTGCGCTCTGCTATCCCCAGCACCGTGCTAGCGAGGCTGTTTACATGTTACTGTCTGTCAGCGCCGCTCCCCCGCCTTCTCTGTATCGGCGCTACCCGCCCGCGTCCCTTTCCTCCATTCAGTGGGAGGGAAGTGACGCGGGCGGGTAGCGCCGATACAGAGGAGGCGAGGGAGCGGCGCTGACAGACAGTCACATGTAAACAGCCTGCTGGCGACACGCTGTGTGTCGCTAGCACGGCGCTGGGGATAGCAGAGCGCAGGGGGTCCTGGGTGGGGGCACAACATAGGGCAAAAGAGGCTGGTGATAGTGTGCACAACCTGCATTTGTGCCCCACTAACATCATTAAATCCCACCTCGGCTTCTATTTAACACTATTCTGCCCTCCCCCCAAGTGTGAACAGTAAAAATATTCCACTTGCACCTTCTTGCTCTGGAATCTTTACTCGTGGAACTTCCTCCATACATTGCAGACTAGTGCAGGGAGCAGTATAAGACTTACCTGCTCCAGTGCTGCATCAGATATCCTCAATTCACGCCAGCAGCCACATGCACTGTTCTGCCATCTTTGGCAACGAATGCATTTCACGTGATCAGGAGTTGGAGAATGGCTGCACAGAGTGTGTGTCTGCCAAAAAGAATTAAGGGAGACCCAACACAGTACTGAAACAGGTAAATATTACACTGCTTTTCTGCAATACTCTGGAGGAGGAGGGAGAGTGGCCCCCAGAGCCATCTGTTGGATTGACGTCTTATCAGTTGTGTGAACAATAGCAAGCAACTTTTTTTGGTTGTTCAACTTGTTTCACAAAAAAAGTTGTTTGAGAATTGTGCGGCATAAAAGACTGCTGTTGAGCGTGTGTATGGGGCTTTAAAGAGGAGCTGTTAGGTATAAGGTCTCAGAGAAAATAAACACATATATCAGTAGCTAACGATTGGCTGTACTTACATTACATATGCATTTCACTGTCCACGTTTGTACTTCACAGAATTTGTATATAGTATATGCAGAGATTGATGCTCCTGACAGCTCATGGCAGGTTCCATGTTTGTCTGTCTCCTATGAAGCCAAATGTGTCGTCATGTCCTCCCTGCTTCCTGATCACAGAAAAGCTCTCACTGAATAACACAGTGTGCAGTGAATATTAATTAGCCATGTGGCTAGGAACAATAGCGGACTCCTGCAGTGTACTCTGCCGGGAGATTTTTCAGTGCTGTGCGCTGGACTGAGTTACAAGCTGCTGAAACTTGATCCTGTAACTTCTCCTTAGCAGCCGAGGGGAGGGCCCCAGAATGCTTTGCAGTATGGTTTGCGGCTTGCATCCTCTTAAGAGCTTGGGTCTAACAGCTTTGCTGATAAGCACACATCAAATGAAAGAGAGATTTTTATCTTCACTATTGCCTTTTTGGCTTCCGTCTAAACTGTTTAACACAGGAGAATAGAGGTTTAAATTAGCTTCTGCAGCCTGACAGTTACTCTTTAAAGGAGATCTAAATAACATATATAAATACATCAGAGGGCAATATAAAAGCTTGGCGGATAAGCTTTTTGTCCCTAGGCTTTTACAAAGGACTAGGGGACATGATCTGCACATGGAGAAAAAAACATTTTAGCCATTTATTTAGGAAAGGGTTCTTTACAGTAAGGCCCCATTCACACCTAAAAACAAAAATGCAAGTGTTTTGCGTTTTTGTGCGCTGTTTTTTCTTCCCCCTCCCAGCGCTCCACTGTGTGTTTCATTTTTGTAAAAAGTGATTTTCTAAGCACTTTTTCAGAGCAGTTTTGTAATACACTCCCTGACGCGAGTCAGGAAGTGAACTCTTTGAACCGGAAATGAAAATAATGTATTTATTCTTAAAAATGCGAACACAATCGCTGCACAAAGCGATTTGGTGAGCATTTCTCCTATACCTTCCATTATAGCAAAAACGCCTTAAAAATGGTACAGGCACCACTTTGCTGAGCAGAACGGAAACAAACCACTCCGCTGTGAACTCCCTCATTGGGAATCATTGCACAAGCGTTTTGTGGGCAATTTTAAAAATCGCCTGCACTTGAAAAAAGGCGGAAAACGACCATAGTGTGAACGGCTGTCAGAGTGATTAAAATGTGGAATGCATTGCCACAGGAAGTAGTTACGGCAAATTCTATATCTGCATTTAACCACTTAATGACCGCAGTGTTAAACCCCCCTAAAGACCAGGCACGTTTTTTCACTACTGGACTGTGCAGGCTTTTCAGTCTCCTGCACAGCCCAGGTAAGGAATATGGCGATCGGACTCACCTATTTTTGTCCCTAAGGGGACATGCTGCCGGAGGGGTCCGATCGCCGCGGTCAATGTTGTTGTTTTTTTTCTTCAGCCTCATAGACGCTATCATGGCCGCTGTCCCCCTCCCTCTCCTTCCCTCCTCCCCTCTTCCTGTACAATTGAGCAGGACAGCGATCCGTCCTGCTCTCCGCCTCTCATAGGCATCAGCCTATGAGAGGACGGCGATCCCCGGCCAATCAGAGGCCGGGGATCGCCGATCTCATACAGCGCTGCGGCCCCTGGCAGCGCTGTACGCATGTAAACAAAGGGGAATTCTTTCGTTTACAAGCAGCCTGCTAGCCGCGATCGGCGGCTAGCAGGCTAATCACGGAACTCTGTTCCGTAAAGTGGCAGGGAACGATCGCGCATGCTCGCGGCCGTTCCCTGGGAAACTGCAGCCCCAGGACTTGACGCCAATTGGCATTAGGCGGTCCTGGTGCTGCTGCCGCGGTCACGCCCATTGGCGTGAGGCGGTCTTAAAGTAGTTAAAGGGGCTTAGATGATTTCATTGCGCAGAAAGACATCCATGGCTATTGTTACTAGGTAATGCCCAGTGGTGTTAATGAAGGAATTTTATCTAATTGCCTTTTGGAGTGGGGAATGATTTTTTTCTGTTTTGGGGCTAATTGGACCATGCCTTGTAAGGGGTTTTCACCTTTCTCTGGATCAACAGGGATGTGTGAGGGTGCAGGCTGTTGTTGTACTTTATTTCCTGGTTGAACTCGAAGGACGTTTTTTTCAACCCAAATAACTATTTAACTATGGCGTGACCAAACTGTTTGTTTTACAACCCCATTTTCAAAAAAAATGATACAGGGTATGCTTACCATTGTGTTCAACCTCTTTTATTAGCAACACATTGTAAATGTTTAGAAACTGAGAAGACCACTTGCGCTGGTTTTGGAAGTAAAATGCTGTCCCTTTCTTGCCTGGTATAGAAATGAAGGTGTTCAACAGGGTCTTCTAACAGAACTGTTAAACTGCCGTTCAGGAAGATGGTGCCTTACTTGGCAGCCATGGCCAAAGGATCTGGCCTTTTCTTGCCAAACATCAGAAGTTAGGATCCTCAGTAGCATCAGCCATCACCGCCGGGCTCTTTAATGAAGAACCGAGTCATCACCGCTGAACCTTCGCCTTCCTCTGTCCCCTCTCCCCCCCCCCCCCCCCCTTGATGTTTCCTTAGGGGTAACAGATGATTGGTGAGTGGGATTGGTGGCGCCGTAGAATGGCAGCCTCGGCTCTTGGCTTTCTGACATTTTCCCCCCTTACTCTCACCATCCAAACCCCCCTCCTCCTTCCAGAACCTGTGTGAGCCAAAACCAATTCAATGTACAACTCCTTTGTACTTGGCAAAATAAATGATTCTGATTCTTTGTCATCTTTTTTGTTTCATAATGTTTGCTTCCTAATTCACCAGTTTATTGTTTTTTGAATTACTGAATTCCTGGTAGCCCAGTTTAGCACATGTATTATTTGACTATGGAGGCATGCTGCTACTATATATAGAATGCAGAAGCGCGTTGGTGGAGGCGCCCTTAAAGGTTATTAATATGATAATACTGTAATAATAATAAAAAGAGGTCTCTTACCTCGCAAGTAGACTTACATGGATGTAAAAAGGGAGTACATAAAACAGGGATATGTGAGGGAGCAGGCTGGTGTTGTACTTTATACTGGTTGAACTCGATGGACGTATGTCTTTTTTCAACCAAAATAACTATGTAACATGTCAATCGCATTAAAAAAGGTAAACGGTTATACAGTAGACAACGCGTTTCACGGGACACAGTCTGCTTCTTCAGGTCAAAAGTATTTGTTTCAACATTTTGTATAAAATGGCATGGCTACAAGTTTATTCAAATTATGAAGCAGGAATAAGGTGCAATAAACTTGTAGCCGTGCCATTTTATACAAAATGTTGAAACAAATACTTTCATTTTAGGTTATCTGTTTTATTGACCTGAAGAAGCGGGCTGTGTCCCGTGAAACGCGTTGTCTACTGTATAACCGTTTACCTTTTTTAATAAAAGACTCCCTCTTTCCATCCATGTGAGGTTACTTGCAAGGTAAGAGACCTCTTTTTATTATTATTATTATTATTACAGTATTATCATATTAATAACCTTTAAGGGCGCCTCCACCAACGTGCTTCTGTACCCCACTAGTCGGCCTCGTCCACCAGTGCATAGGACCAAAAAAGGAGAGCGACCACCCAGTTCCAGAGGGTTCGGGGACACCGAGCACAGTGGATTTTTCCGCATGCACAGTCTTTGGTTGCAGAAGTGCAACCCACTTTTGTGAGTATATATATTACCCACATTCACCAATACTACACTGTCCTAACGATACTGCACCATAAGGGCTCCCGGTCTCACCCTTTCCATAGGCCAAAGACAATCTCCTCCACAGTGAGGGGACACCTGAAGACCTGCACAGAAACAATATATAGAATGCAGTTTAGTATTAGCTTGCTAAACACAGGCAAAACCTTCCCTGAAAAAGATCTTCTGAATGGCAATACAGCAGTAAATGTGGCTACAAATCTTCATATCATTCAGCATGATCAGTGCCTTTCTAGATGTGCAAGCTATATGTGCACATACATGTCAAAGCACCCCTTACTGCCTTCACAACGGCAACCTGTGAACACTAAAGGTTCGTATACACGTCCGATAAAGATCGTTCGTTACGAACGATTCGTGACATTTACACGATATTCAAATTAGACCGAAATATTGTTCGTAATGAACGATTATGTACACACGTGAACGATATAAGTATAAAGTACTGAACGACGAACGATAAAAAAATGCGTGCGCAAACGGAAGTGACGTTATGACAGGCAATAAGAACATGTGTACTACTCCACAGATAATCATTATCGGACGATCTTTGTACACACTGCAACGATTGAACGATTATCTTTCGAAAAAATCCGCCGGGTTAGATCGGCCGGATTGAACGATAACGGTCATTATCGTCCAAAAAAAAGATCGTTGGAAAATTTGGAACGCACGATTATCCGTCCGATTGTCGTTATCGTTCGTTTTCGAACGATCGTTATCGTACGTGTGTACTCAGCTTAACACACCTGCAGTTTGCCAGCCTTAAAACCGTTAATGTGAACTGAGCCTACTGAAACTATTGTCATTCTTCTCTGCTTACTTTGCTCAAACCAGCAGATGGAGCCACTAAAATGGAAATGTTTAACTGTAATGTTTCTACTGTTTCTTACAAACAAAATAAAGCATTTTTATTTTTGTGCTGAGCAGTATAAATGAGCGGAAAACAAACAAACTATGCATTCAAGTTCAAACAACATAAAGAAATATTAGATTAGAAGCTTTGGAAGTAAGGAGGGTTCCAATCACATAGAAAGCACAAAAGGCATTCACATCAATGATCCGTCACCACCACTTATTGCTACCACAGTAAGGCTAGGGTCACCCAATTATTTAAATTGCTTGCATTTTTGAAAACATATTAAAAAATGCACATGATAGTATATGGGCTGCACAAAAAAGCATTAGTATGAGTTTTTCAATGCGTTTTAGATGCATTTTAAAAACGCTCAACAAGTTCATCCTTTCAGCATACTGCATGCAGTACACATGCGTTCTGCATGCAATGTTTTCCTAGATAAAAAAGCATGCGTTTTTTATCAAATAAGGTAAAATCTAATTTGAAAATTATTTTCTATTACTTGTTAAATATGAATATTGATTACAAAGCAAACCGTAGCGATTGTAAAATCGCTAGTGGTTTGCGACTTCACGATTCGGGCAGCGCAAACGCGCTAGTGGAAAAGGGCCCTAAGGGGGTGCCCCCCAAACAGAAGAGTGGTTAGGTAAAAACTGTGTAGTTGTACTACCGTACTTACAAAAACTTTTTATCTATGTAAAATTTATTGCCAGCTACTGAGAAAATTGTCAAGTATATGATTTATTCAGTGCAGATTTAAATAGGTTAAAACTGTGTGTACAGCAAGGTATTCCTCCAGAGTTCAGTTTGTTTGTTAATTATTATTATTAATTGTATTTATAAAACGCCAACATATTACGCAGCGCTGGACTGCACCTACACCCTGTTCCAAATTACAGTATTATGCAAATACTATTTAAGTGTCATAAAGTTCAGTTGTTTTTTTTTATTTTTAAGTAAACTCTTGGATGGCATTGTTTCTCTGGGCTCTTTTGATTACTGAAATCAATCTCAGAAACCTCTGATAACTAGTTTGCCAGGTGAGCCCAATTAAAGGAAAAACGACTTAAAAGGGTGTTCCACATTATTAAAGCGGAATATAACCCTGCATTTCAACTTTGCTCTAAAACATTATTTACAGTATATTATATGCAACCAGCATTTTTTTTTTTTACTAGACCAGCATTGGAAGGGTTACACAGGGCTTTAAAGTTCCTTTAGATTTCTGCAGACGCATCCGAAGCTGAAAAGAGATACATTTTGTTTACAGAAATGTATCTAAGTGTTGAATGACTCATCTCTCTGACTTAGGCCCAGTGCACACCAAAACCGCTAGCAGATCCGCAATACGCTAGCGGTTTTGGGAGCTGATTTCAGAGCGATTCTAGGTATGTTTAGAGAGGTTTTCTAAACATACCTAGCGGTTTTGCGTGCCTTTTTGTGTAGCAGATTACACATATTGTTACAGTAAAAGCTGTTACAGAACAGCTACTGTAACAAAAATGCCTGGCAAACCACTCTGAACTAGCGTTTTTCAGAGCGGTTTGCGGTTTTCCTATACTTTACATTGAGGACGAAACGCTTCCGAAAACCGCAAACGCGCAGCAGGAAGCGCGTTTGCGGCTTGGCAAAAAACGCAAACCGCCGGTGTGCACCATCCCATTGCAATACATTAGACAAGCGTTTTTAGAGGCGGATGCGGCCGGCGGATCGCTCCAAAAAACGCTGGGCCTGAGAAGGAGCTTGGAGGACTGCCAAAGAGTGTGTAACTGTTTATCAATAAATACATAGAATGTAACAATCTGAACTTCTGCATATCTCTCCACAGAACTTGAAACGTCTGTGTTTAACCCTTCCAATGCTGGTCTAGTAAAAAAAAATGCTTTTTGCATATAATATGCTGTAAATAATATTTTAGAGCAAAGTTGAAATGCAGGGTTATATTCCGCTTTAAGCAGACCACCATTTTCAAGCAATATGAGAAAGAAAAATGATCTTTCTGCTGCCAAAAAGTATGAAATAGTTGAATGCCTAGGACAAGGTATGAAAACTTTTATAATTCATGAAAACTTAAGCATGATCATTGTACTGTTCAAAGATGTGTGGCAGACTCAGAGCAGACAAGAGTTTGTGCAGATAAAAGCAAAATGAGGAAGGATTCTGTCAAACAAATACATCAGATTAAAGTGGTCTAAAACTCTGGCGTAACATTCAATAAAAGTGTTTTCCTACTTTTTATTACCCATACAGTTGTTATTGTATTTGCTTTTGTCCAACATGTAGGCACTCTGGATACAATTGACACCACTTTATTGGTTCCTGACTATGCCTGGATGGTAAACTTGTGACAACTTCAAATGCAGTCCCCAATATCACATTTCATCATAATCTTAGCCTGAAACAAAGCAAGGAAGCATGCGAGGAGCAGCAGATTTAGCAGTGCAGGTATACTTGAGTGACCAATGTTGTGGTGGCAGATCGTGGACTAGGTAGAGGCGAGTGGTGCTGGGTTTCTTCCAGATCCGCTGCCCTTACAGCCGTTCCGCCCATTCATGCTTATGGGCCTCATCAAGAGTGGCTTTCCGCCATTACTGGTGCCCTGTGGTAGCGTGGCAAGTGGGCCTCATACCTGCTGCGTGCAGCGCACTCGTTGGCTTCTAGTGTGAAACGGACGGCGTCTTCCGCTTATTTAGGCGTACCGCCGTCCCCTCACTTCCTGTCAAGTTCCGCCAACGTCATTTCTCCCCGTCATACGCGTCAATGCGTTTGCCAAGCAACCGCTTTAAACCATTTTAACCTCTACCTAATCCTCCCAGTAGAAAATGAAAAAGAGATGTGGAACAGACCAGGAAAAGTGAAAAAGTCCTGTTAATTTCCTTTAATTGAGCTATACATAGAATACATTTAGGTCTACAACAAGTTTGGCATACGGATATTCATTATGAACAAAGTTAAAATGAACAATAGAGCCCATATATAGCAACTTATCAAATTCTTATTTGACATACAGTGGGAAGCAAACGTTTGGGAAACCTTGTTAATTTTCATGATTTTCCTGTATAAATCGTTGTTTGTTATGATAAAAAAATGTCAGTTGAACATATCGGGCTTGATTCTCTAAACAGTGGTAACTGTTAGCACGGGCATGCTAAGCAGTTACCACGCGAAGTGCCGCTCACAAACTTTTGTGCACGCAAAGTCCCGCGATCGCAGACATTGGACTTGCAAAAGTCTGCGTTATCGCGCGCAAATGTCTGCGATCGCGGGACTTTGCACGCACAAAAGTCCATGAGCGGCACTTTGCGTGGTAACTGCTTAGCACGCCCGTGCTAACAGTTATCACTGTTTAGAGAATCAAGCCCATCATATAGGAGACACACAGAGTGATATTTGAGAAATGAAATGAAGTTTATTGGATTACAGAAAGTGTGCAATAATTGTTTAAACAAAATTAGACAGGTGCATAAATTTGGGCACCACAAAAAAGAAATGAAATCATTATTTAGTAAATCCTCCTTTTGCAAAAATTACAGCCTCTAAACGCTTACTGTAGGTTCCAATGAGAGTCTGGATTCTGGTTGAAGGTATTTTGGACCATTCCTCTATACAAAACATCTCTAGTTCATTCAGGTTTGGTGGCTTCTGAGCATGGACAGTTCTCTTTAACTCACACCACAGATATTCAATTATATTCAGGTCTGGGGACTGAGAAGGCCATTCCAGAACATTGTACTTGTTCGTCTGCATGAATGCCTTGGTGGATTTTGAGGAGTGTTTAGGGTCGTTGTCTTGTTGAAAGATCCAGCCCTGGGGCAGCTTCAGCTTTGTCACTGATTCCTGGACATTGGTCTCCAGAATCTGCTGATATTGAGTGGAATCCATGCGTCCCTCAACTTTGACAAAATTCCCAGTCCTTGCACTGGCCTCTGGGACACTAGAGAGCGATCGGCTCTCATAGGCAGAAGCCTATGACAGCTGATCGCCGGGATTGGCTGTCTAGGGGGAGGGAGGGGGTTGACAAAAAAATAAATACATAGTAAAAAATAATAAAAAAATAAAGACACAAATATTTAAAAAAAAAAAAAAAAACACTAGGGGGGCGATCAGACCCCACCAACAGAGAGGGGGAGAAATCAATTGTGTGCTGAGTTGTGCGGCCCTGCAGCGAGGCCTTAAAGCTGCAGTGGCCAATTTCCACAAAAAAATTTTATGGTACAAAAATAAGAACCTTATTTTCTGTGATAAAATCATCTTCATGCATGACCATAAACCATCTCATGCTGCAAGGATTACCTTTGAGTCACTGGCTGCTATTGGCATAAAAGGAGAGAAACTCATGGTGTGGGCCCCATCCTCCTGTGACCTCAATCCTATTGAGAACCTTTGGAGCAAAAGATCTATGAGAGTGGGATGCAGTTTACATTCAAACAGCAGCTCTGGGAGGCTATTCTGACATCCTACAAAGAAATTCAAGCAGAAACGCTCCAAAACAAGTTCAATGGATGCAAGAATTATAAAGCTACTATCAAATAAGGGTCCTATGTTAATAAGTAACGTAACCTGGTAAGATGTTTTTAATTGAAATACCGTATTTTTCGGACCATAAGACGCTCCGGACCATAAGACGCACCCAGGTTTTGTGGACAAAAATCAGGAAAAAAAATCTATACTTATCCTGTTGCGTCAATGCCCCCTTCAGATGCCCGCTGGCCAATCAGATCTCCACCCATCGCACAATGCCCCAGTGGGTCACTTACTTTAATTGCAATTTCCATTTGGCCTCCTCCCATATTCCTGCTTCAGATGCCGGCCATTAATGTGGCACGCTGACCCCTGCCGTCACACTTCTACTTGGCCTGATGCTTCCGGGGTCGGTGTCAGATGTCCTGCGCGTTTCCAACAAGTCTTCTCCAGAGGGCTGGCTCACTGTTCCTGGAATTTACACCTATTGCGCTGTCGTCATGGCCAAAAACACTGATCCCTGCCATCCATCACAACAGCTGAATCGCTCACTCTTTCCGGGCTCCTGCCTTCACATGTTCCTATCAGACACCGCCAACCAATCAGGTGGGGGTCGATGGTCTTGAGGGCGGGAGCAGGCTCTGCCATTCTGGCCAATCACTGCACTCGCTGGGGCATTGTGTGGTGGGCGGCAGGGATCAGCCTTCTGACCGCAGTGTATGTGTGGGTTCCTGGTGCTGGCCCCAAATGTTACATTCGGACCATAAGACGCAGGTACTTCCCCCCCCCCCCCCCCCCCCCCCATACACACACACTTTTTGGGGAGAAAAAATGTGTCTTATGGTCCGGAAAATACGGTAGCTTTTGATCTCAATCCGCTTAGCGGGAGGGTCTCTTTGGCGGCCGTAGTGCGTGTGCTCGCACCCTAAGTACTGTACTAGTACTTCAACGTCACATTGTTCCTTAAGTAGCTGTATTGTACTACCAACATAGAGAACTGTCATTCCTCGGAGTGAATGTATGACGCTGTAGTAGCTATTTACTTACCGTTCAAGTCCAACCAAGCACTTGTGTTATACTGTGACCATTGCCCATCCCAATAAAAATTGTATTCATTTCATTGTATTTTGACATTTTCCACTTGGTAACACTGCTACATATTGCAGCTTTTAGCGTTCCACAAAGTTGCACACCATGCATTATACCTCTGCCAAGGATTATACAAATTATATGCAGATTTATCTAATTGTTAAAGAAACTGACATGTTTCATATCATTGCCCCACCACTGATTGCACCACATAGGTGTTACAAAAAATTGTACGCTCATTTATTTAATGGTTGAAAACTCTGACGTGTTACATAGTATTGCACTATCATTGACATTACCACATAGGTGTTGTACTAACATGGTGATGAACCAGCTACTGCACAGACATGAGATGCCCTGTGGCCGCACTCGTATGGGCGTGCAAGCTTTGGGGGTCCCAGTGCTGGAATAGTGAGGGGGACTGGGGTGGTCTCTGGAGGATCCAGAGACTACTCAGTACTGAGGTAAGTACCCAAATTAAGTAATGTACAATATTTTTCCAAACATCTGTCTAGTGTGATCTCTGCTGGTGCAATGCTATTGCTATACAACAAATCATTTTCTTAAGCAGTGAAATAAATGATGTACAGTTTTTTGTTGTTGTTTTTTTTTGTTATTTTGCTACACCTATCTTATGGGATCAGTACTGGTGTAACACTAACACATCAGTGTCTTCAACCGTGAAATAAAAAAATGTACAATTTTATTCAAAACCTGTTTGGTGCGATCACTGTTGGTCCCACCGCACACAGTGACATAGGCAAGCCCCGTCTGTCCATGGTGCCAAGTGAGTCGACTTTCTCACGTGGTAGAAGTCTGGGGGCAGCACCAGGCAGAAACAGGAAGTGAAGAGAGTGCCTGGCCAACCTACACTGGGGCAACTGTACCTAGCTAACATATACTGGGGGCAACTGTACCTAGCTACCAATACTGGTAGCACCTATACCTGGCTACCTACGTATACTGAGAGTTTTTTTGGGGGGGCTCACCGCAGATATAATGTGCAGTGCAAAATGTCTGGTGCTATGTGATCATTCCAATTCGGGAAGGTGTGGGGGGATGGGCGCATCCTCACAATCTTGCCTTAGGCAGCAAAATGTTTAGAATCGGCCCTCGACATTGGGATAATAATAGCAGCCAAAGTTGCTGCTATGGTTTCCCTAGGTGGGTTGGGATTGGTGTGCTTGGACTGTGAAGATATGGGAGTCAGCAGCAGCCCACGTTTGCATGTAGTCCAGGGGCTTAATCCCGAGTAGGGTAAAGAAAGGTGCTGTGAATTACTGCTATAGAAGTGCTCAATCAGTAATTTGGGCACCATCACAAGACGAAGCACAGATTACGATAAAAACAGCATAATTTGGCTGCCAGTAATAGCTGGAAGCTGAGTTGCGTCTTACCCCTGACTCAATAGCAGCCTGGAGGGGTAATAGTAATTAACGTCACCGGGAGTACCTTATTGCTACCTGCAGACATCTATCTCTGCTTTCAGTCCAGAGCTGGCACAAACCTCTTGAATCTGGGTAAACACACCTACAGCCCAGAAAAGCTATGTCAAAAGTGGTCAAAGTGGAAGAGTTGCAACAAAAAAAAGTTATTCCTCTGGGGCGTAAAAAAACCCCAATTAACAATAGTACTTCTTATGATAATAAAATGGTTTAAAACGGACCCAAACTCAGAACGTCCTCTCTGCTCTATAAGATCTGCAATAGCATAGTAACCTTTAAAGAAGAAAAATATTTGTTACAGCTGATACAAATCCTGCAATAAATCTGCAGTTTCTACTTCCGGTTTCATGGAAGCAGACATATTGATAACATCATGTGTTTATCAAATAGGTATCTGCCATGGCAGTCAGCTCACACAGCGGGGGGATCAAAATACAGGGGTGCATATTATTTTGGTCCCAGACAGTTTGGCTTAGGGCTAGCTAAAGGACAGCTCTCCTTGCTGCTGCTTAACTCCCCTGCGGTGTTAACCTGTACCAGAGATGGTACACTAGCACTAATTTATACTTACCAGGGGCTTTCTCCAGCCCCATAAGCACCGTGATTTCCCTCGCCATCCTCATCCTCTCCATTCTGGCGGTACGACTCCCAGTAATCCGGTCAGTCGCCTCCAGCCGAAGGCTTATGCGCATGCACGGCTTGGACGCGTGCGCTCTCCCACTGCGCTCCCTTCCCCTGGAGCAGGGGGGACAGGAGTGCGGCGAGGGGTCAAGCCGCACATGCATAGAAGGTCGTGACTGCCTGGATTACCGGGAGTCATAGTGGCTTAACGGAGTGGCCGAGGAGGAGGGCGAGGGACTCAGCGCTGCTCATGGGGCAAGAGGAAGCCCCAGGAACGTATAAATTAGCGCTAGCGAACCATCTCAGGTTCACTTTAAATACTATTCCCCCTCCATTGTAGCAACCTGGAAGGAGATGTAATTTGTGGTCTGGCAACTGCCCGAATTAGGGCTCATTCCCATTTGCGAATGGAAGCCAATGCTACGCATCACTTCCGCTCCCATTCAAGTCACTTCCGCATCGGGAGATGAGGAAGTGTATTGGAGGAGATGGCGTGCGGAAGCGTCGCTCTGCACCACTACGCATAACCAGCACGAATTGGAAAGTGTTCCATTGCCGTGCATTGGTTACAGTGCAGCCGTGGTGCGATGCGTCTATGTAGCCTTATCACACAGCGTACAGTGGAAACGAGCCCTTACCTTTACGCGGGGCGTGCAGCATAACCAGTTTCAGTGTTCGGCGTCGAAATGAACTGCTTTGAAAATACAGTTGTGATTAGTCAAAGATGACGGGGAATTCAACAGACTAAACTCTCTAAATACACACAGGGTGCATTTCTATATACTGTATGTTTTCCTTCTGTCCTGTGCAATAGTTCAGGTCCACTTTAAAGTGACTCTGTAACAAAAATTACAACGTTTTTTCTACCATCCTACAAGTTCCTAAACCTATTCTAATGTGATCTGGCTTGCTGCAGCTATTTCTACTATAACCATCTCTGTAATAAATCAATGTATCTTTCCCCTGTCAGACTTGTCGGCCTGTGTCTGGAAGGCTGCCAAGTTCTTCAGTGTTGAACTGTTCCTCTATGCACACTCCAGTGTGTGTTTTATTTACATAAGCCAGCAGCTTCTCTGCTATCTTATCAGTGATAGAAGAGAGCTGGATAAAAATCCTCCTATGGAGGCTGTGAAAGGAGCTGGTCTGTCACATACTGAGGAATTAACAACATAGGCAGAGCTGTCTGCAGGAAGCCTGTAATGTTCAGTGCATGAGAGAAGCTGGGGACAGAAGGTAAACACACACAAGTGATCTCTTGAGATTCAAAAGGAAGACTGTATACAGCCTGCTTGTGTATGGATGTATTTTCTATGTGTGGACATGCTGTACATCAACCTACTTCCTGTTTTGGTGGCCATTTTGTTTGTTTATAAACAAACTTTTTAAAACTGTTTTTGACTACTTTTAATGCGGCGGGGAGCGGTAATTTTGTGACAGAGGGTAATAGGAGATGTCCCCTAACGCACTGGTATGTTTACTTTTGTGCGATTTTAACAATACAGATTCTCTTTAACATAATATAAAGAGTTTTTGCAAATGGCTCCTCTAAGTGTAATTGCATTTTTAGGATTTAGATTTATTAGGATGAAGACACACACATAAACAGTGAGCTGGCATGACTTCATAGCAATAGAAGACATAACTTATGCATGGCAGACACTATTTAACATTAATTAACCTTTCCTAATATTTCATTAGAGAAAGAAGCAAAAGGCCAGTCAAGTGCAGCAGGGGGAAGGGGAGTGAGAACAAAGAAATCTGTAACTGTCTGTAATCAATTAATTGTAACCACTGCATCAAGACCAGCCGAAAGTATAGCAGTCAGCCAGCTTTATATATACCTCACAAAATAGCAACCTAGTCCACTAATGGTGACTTAAATGAAAATCACTCACATTTTTCCTTGGGTGACATTTTATATGCAAATGTGTGATTTTGTTTGTATTTGTCTGATGGAAAAACACATAAAATAGCATTCTTTTCTTTCACTCATAACACGAGTGGCTGCAGATAAGCATGATGGGAGATTCAGATACAAAGCACACCATTGGTCCTTCAGATCGCAGCGATTAACTCTTGTGAGCACCAGCATCACATGACAGACGCGTTACTAAAGATTCTTTGTCCTGCCTCTTTGACCTAAACAAATGGATGAAACAGGATTTCTATTTTAAACAACTTGTTCCGCGATGAGATGAGCGAAGCCCTCAAGTGAAAAGCCCTATGACATTCCTTTTGTCTGCAGTATGAAAGCAAGCAGCGATGTTAACCCCATTCCCTGCAGTCTTCACAGAGAGACTTCCTGAGGTGGATCAGCTAACCATGCTATCTGTGCAGGAGATACAGAAATACATCAAATATCTGCACAGAATCATCATACCATCCTTTCCTAAGTATACTGCAGTAGTGGATAAATTGCTTTATTTTATTTCCATGCAGTAATCCTGAATATATTGCAATGGCAGGTATGGAATGCACATGTAGAAGATTTCTAGATCTATAGCAATAGTAGATAAATTGCTTTACATTGTTTCCACGCACTACTATCTTCCTATACAGTATACTGCAGTAACAAATACTGTAAATTGCTCTGCATACTTTCATTTTCAAGCAGTCAGTGCCTACAGATCAGTCATGGAACTCATCTGATTATTTGAAATATTGTATACTGTACTTCAATAAAGAGATCAGAGGTATCAAGGTCAGGCCGAGGCAGAGGCAAGAGAGGCTCCAGCCTCAGGGCGCAGTGTAGGAGGGGGCGCACATCTCACTCAGCTATCATTCCCCTATTGTGTTTGAAGCAGATAGAAATAAGAACAGGCAGTGACTGCAATCCAGATAACTAAAGATTAAGGTGTAAGGGCAGTGATGGCTAACCTTGGCACTCCAGCTGTGACAAAACTACAAATCCCATCATGCCTCTGCCACCCCGAGTTATGCTTAGAGCTGTCACAATATTGCAATGCCTCATGGGACTTGTAGTTCGACCAGAGCTGGAGTGCCAAGGTTAGCTATCACTGTGTTAGGGGGTTGGGGGACCTGGGGAGCCTCTTAGTCTAATAGCAATCAGTGTGTGATGGCTGTGGTGGAAGAAATGGAGGGGGGCCCACTTTGGTGTCTCAGCCTTGGGTGCTGGAGGACCTTGTTCCAGCTCTGAGAGGTGTAACTACAGGTCACGGAGCATTGCAGAAAAACTTGATGGTATCTAATTTTCACTTCAGTGCGAGTAAAGGTCATCCACCACCACACCAAAATCAGTGGATACACTTACAAGCTCCTAAGATCCAGTTGACAAGTCCTTATCACGTGCAATCGGTCGATAGCTGGCGCCTTCACCATTGATCACCACTCTCCAAGTAGTCATCAAATGGTCAGACCCATCCAGCTCACACAATCCATTATAGAGGTGTGTAACAAAACATAAAAGAGTCTCCTCTGTAGTCTGCCAATATGTATTGTTCATCTACAAAGCATTAAAAGTTGAAGTTAAAAACTTACATCTGGGCCCGTGTCACAGGGACCCGACAACTTGGTACAGCATAAAATGCATGCAGGGCACCGTCACCGCACACGTCTACATTGCCCAACCGGTTTCACTAATAAATAGCTTCCTCAGGGACTACATGGCGGCAGGTGGTAAAACAGTGCAATAAATAACCTAATGAGTCAGATCCGTGCCCAGCAGATCATATAAAAGCGGAAAACCAGGGAAACTTTGACGGGCATACCTAAGTTAATTCACATCCCCTTCCCGTCACTGTGGTGATGCCTGTGGTCAGGGGCCCATCGGGCATGGATTACATAACAAGTGTGGCCCACAAGACACCCCCACCTATAAGACATGTGGCCACAACACCTGCTCTGCAGGGATGGTCAATTTAATAGTAGGTAGGAGTGAGTGGCACAAGATGCTGTAGACAGGTTGCCTCTGAAGAAGCCAGTTAATCCTGTGAAACGGCTGTCAGGCCTCCACACGTTGTATGTCAGTGTTATGGGGATGGATTAAAGGTTGTTTAGCATCACTCGGCTGCGACTGGTGCCCGGATACTTTTCTCTATTTACCTCTGCAGGGATGGGGCTGTATCGGAGGGAAGGTAAGAAAATGGGTCTCCACAGGCCTGGGTCCCTCCGCAGCCACACAGGCTGCTCCTTAGTAGTTACTCCTCTGGTAGAGATACATGTACAAGTACACCTGAACTGAGAGGGATATGAAGGATGACACATTTATTTATAATACCTGTTACCTGACAGTCCTGCTGATCTGTTTGGCTGCAATTATATCTGCATCCCACACCTGGAACCAGCATGTAGCTAGTCCAGTCTGAAACACCTTATCGACATGATTGTTCAGAGAATCTATGGGAAAAAGTACTAGAGGCAGAAGCTCAGCAGGACAGCCAGGCAATCTGCATTGTTTAAAAGGAAATAACTATGCCAGCTTCCATTTCCCTCTCAGTTCAGGTATGCTTTAACTACTTAAAGGGAACCAGAGAGGAACGTAAGAAAAAAAAAAGAAAACGTTTTTATACATACCTGGGGCTTCTTCCAGCCCCATAAGCCTGGATCGCTCCCACGCCGCCATCCTCTGCTTCCTGGATCGGCGGTACCGGGTCCCGTCACTTCCGGCCAATTGTCCGCATCACAGGGGCTCCCTCCATACCCGTACGCATGCGGCTGCGCAGTAAGCAGCCTCACGCGTACGTATATGGAGGGAGCCCCGTGTGGTGCAGAGAATTGCCCGTGTCTGCCGGCCGACTGGCGGCCATGACGGGACTCGGTACCGGCGGATCCAGGCAGCTAAGGACGGCGGCGTGGGAGCGATCCGTGCGTATGGGGATAGAGGGAGCCCCAGGTATGTATAGAATCTTTTTCCTGGGGCCTCTGGTTCCCTTTAAGCCCTCGGTCGTTTTCACTTTATGCATCCGCGCAATGTTCACCTCCCATTCATTAGCCAATAACTTTATCACTACTTATCACAATTAACTGATCTATAGTTTGTTTTTTTCACCACCAATTAGGCTTTCTTTGGGTGGTACATTTTGCTACCTTACTGAAAATGCATTTTAACAGTAAGAATAAGAAAAAAAAATGAAAATATTCATTATTTCTCAGTTTTCGGCCATTATAGTTTTAAAACAATACATGCCTCCATAATTAAAACCCACGTATTGTATTTGCCCATTTGTGCCGGTTATTTCACTGTTTAAATTATGTCCCTATCACAATTTATGGCGACAATATTTTATTTGGAAATAAAAGAGCATTTTTTCCGTTTTGCATCCATCACTATTTACAAGCTTATAAAAAAAAATATATAGAAATATTTCATCTTTACATAGATATTTAAAAAGGTTAGACCCTTAGGCAAATATTTATGTGTTTTTTTTTTATTGTAATGTTGTTTTTTTTTATTATTAAACTGTAAGGAATAGCGGAGATGCCGCCTCTGAGTCAAGCGGCATGGCGGCTATCTCCGCGTATCAGCCTGCGGCCTCTGCTGCGCGGTTACATGCTCAGGTTATGCCTGGTCCTTCCATTCCTCACAGGTTAAGAGCTACGCACGCGCAAGCAGAGCGACAGGACCTTTATGCAGCTAAGAGGGGAGTCAGCTGATCATGCGGTCAGCTGACTCCAGCTAGCATCCGGATTGGCTGAGTGACTGGGGCAGCGCTGTGGTGCATGTGGGGTATATATGGAGCAGGTCTGTCAGTAGCTCCGCGTCTGCTGTTGCGAAAGTTATAGTGCGTTAGCGCTCAGACCCCAGTCGGATCCCAAAGTGTGCTAGAACCGACCGGAGCCGGGGATCCACACTTAGCTAGATTCTGTTGATAGCTTTAAAGTACTAGTGCATTGTTTATTTGTTATGACCTTTTGCTTCCTCTGACTATTCTTCCGTTTGTCGATTCTGTACCTCAGCCTATCTGATTCACGTTGCCGACCCTGCCTGTCCCTGACGTTGAATCAGTCTTCCGCTCCTGTACTGTATCTCTCCGCTCGTTGCTAACTCTGCCTGTCTGACCTCGCTACCCGCATCAGTGGGCTCTGCCACTGGTGAGGGAATCTAGTTTTCTACACCAAACTCTCAGGTGTAGAATACTGCTGCTTAGTCTGTGATACTCGCCCTTCAGGTATCCACAGGCTGCAGTACTATCTGTGTCACTTGCTCCTAGGCTGCAGTACTGTCTGTGTCATTTGCTCCTAGGCTGCAGTACTGTCTGCGTCACTTGCTCCTAGACTGCAGTACTGTCTGTATCATCTGCTCCTAGGCTGCAATACTGTCTGTGTCACTTGCTCCTAGGCTGCAGTACTGTCTGTATCAACTACTCCTAGGCTGCGATACAGTCTGTTCCACCTGTTCCTCAGGGGATCCTTAGTCCAGCATTACTGGGATTATCCCTCCTTGTACTTTGCACCAAACACTACCCGGTTGCAGTACAGTCTGAATCACTTGCTCCACAGGTGATCAGTTGTACAGCACTATTGTATTCCTTCTCTTTGTTGTGGTACATATTTCCCCTTGGCTGCAGCACGGCCTGTCTCATCCGCCCATAAAGTGAGCACTGGCTGCAGCACACTCGGGGTCACCCGCTCCTCGGGTGAACTCTCTCATCCGTATTACTGTTACACCAAACACTATCTCCCATTGCTTGTTCAGTGTCAGGCTATACTAGTATTATTGGTAATTCTGCAGATCACCATATAATCAGGTATAGCATCTGTATTATTGGTGATACTGCAGATCACCAATAATCAGAGATCTCTGTGTGCTGACACCAATCGTTACATAAACATTTAATATGGGTATTTTTGGGAGGGTGGGATGTAAATAGTATTTGATTTGGGTAAATATATGTGTATCTTAATTTTTTTTTACATTTAGATGTACTTTTACTTTTTGGCCACAAGATGGCAACCTTGAGTTTGTTTACATGACGTCACTCTAAGCGTACAATGTACGCTTAGAGGGACATAGAAGACAGAAAAAGCAAAGCTTCCAAGAGAAGTTGTCGCTTTTTCTGCTGGGGAGAGGAATCAGTGATCGGGTAGAACTACGTCAAGGAGGACAAAGTGGTTAAATACCTCCTACACGCAGAATCTAGGGGCAGCTCTGCTAGCAGCGGCCTTAAAAATTCAGGAATCCACCTGGAGTCCTGGACCCTGTTGGTGGTGGCGGAGAAGGCAGTCACACAGCGTGCAGGCAGCGATGCTGTGTGTGGGGACTGACTTAGTCTTCGGGCAGGCAGTAGCCCTCCGGGATTCATGCCTCATTCATTTTGATAAAGGTAAGTACTGAACACTTTTGTGCTCGCTGCACAGAGAATTTAAATGTGTGCATTAAACACCAAGTGAACACCTGACACAACTGGCTGAGCAAATTTGGCCTGATTGGCTATTCATGAGGCAATGCTCATGCAAATATGCATTTGCTTTCGCATGCCAACTAATGCAGGGTCCATTGAACCAATGCCGCAAAGCGGTTTGCCCTGTGGGAATTAGTTCATGCTATACAGCACTATCCAGGAGCGCCTCGGGGAGGCTTCCCAATGCCCCCATACAACCGGGGGACCGCGGGGTCCCAGGCGCTCTCACTGCCTGGGAACTACAGCAGCACCCCGGAGGGGGGAGGCTGGGTGGCGCAGGCGGCCCCCCCAAGCGTGGCCAGCGCCGGGGAGAGCCATCCGCACCTTTCACCTCCCAATATTTAAAAACAGGCACTTACCTTGACGTCCATTGCGTTCTGCTGCTGAGCATAGCTTGGGTGCAACACATTTGAAAAGGAAAGGAATGAAGCATGGGTCGCACCGAGCTTTGGAGCTCAGGGCTGGCTCACACACTGCACTCCAAGGGGGGTGGAGGACAGGCACTGACAGCCCACTCCAGGACTCACACTACCTAGAATGAGCCATCCGCCACCCGCCTCCAAGGGAAAGAAATTCACAAATCGCTGCACAGAGAATTTAAATGTGTGCATTAAACACCAAGTGAACACCTGACACAACTGGCTGAGCAAATTTGGCCTGATTGGCTATTCATGAGGCAATGCTCATGCAAATATGCATTTGCTTTCGCATGCCAACTAATGCAGGGTCCATTGAACCAATGCCGCAAAGCGGTTTGCCCTGTGGGAATTAGTTCATGCTATACAGCACTATCCAGGAGCGCCTCGGGGAGGCTTCCCAATGCCCCCATACAACCGGGGGACCGCGGGGTCCCAGGCGCTCTCACTGCCTGGGAACTACAGCAGCACCCCGGAGGGGGGAGGCTGGGTGGCGCAGGCGGCCCCCCCAAGCGTGGCCAGCGCCGGGGAGAGCCATCCGCACCTTTCACCTCCCAATATTTAAAAACAGGCACTTACCTTGACGTCCATTGCGTTCTGCTGCTGAGCATAGCTTGGGTGCAACACATTTGAAAAGGAAAGGAATGAAGCATGGGTCGCACCGAGCTTTGGAGCTCAGGGCTGGCTCACACACTGCACTCCAAGGGGGGTGGAGGACAGGCACTGACAGCCCACTCCAGGACTCACACTACCTGGAATGAGCCATCCGCCACCCGCCTCCAAGGGAAAGAAATTCACAAATCGCTGCACAGAGAATTTAAATGTGTGCATTAAACACCAAGTGAACACCTGACACAACTGGCTGAGCAAATTTGGCCTGATTGGCTATTCATGAGGCAATGCACATGCAAATATGCATTTGCTTTCGCATGCCAACTAATGCAGGGTCCATTGAACCAATGCCGCAAAGCGGTTTGCCCTGTGGGAATTAGTTCATGCTATACAGCACTATCCAGGACACTTTTGTGACCTAGGCGACTTCTCTTCTCACTGACAATGCCTCCAGCTGTGCTGAAGGTCCTTTCTGACAAGACTCTTGAGGCAGGGCAAGACAGAAGTTGGATGGCAAATTGCGACAGCTCTGGCCACAGGTCAAGCCTGTGCACCCAGTAGTCCAGGGGTTCATCGCTGCTCAGAGTGTCTACATCTGCACTTAAGGCCAGGTAGTCGGGTACCTGCCGGTCGAGGTGTTGGTGGAGGGTGGATCTGGAATGGCTAAGGCGTTGCACTAAAGAATGTCCGCATGTCCGACATCACCATGAGATCTCTAGAGCGTCCTATCCTTGCCTGTGTGGACATGGGAGGAAGAGGAAGATTACTGGCAGTCAGGGCAGCCATCAGGGGGGGACAACTGACACTGCAGTGAGGGGCCCAGAGCTTCTGGGGGCCCTGGGCCCCCTAAAAGCAATGGAAGGGCCGCATGTGCTGGCTGTGTGCCTGTGGCTCACTAACCAGCACACCACTTTTCAGAACTGAGAGAAGAGTGACATCAGCGCTTGAACGTGGGGTGCAGATGAGTGAGCCCGCTACAGCAGATTTTCTATACTGGGGCACCACCTATATCTTGCTAGAGGCTACCTATACTGGGCCACCACCTATACCTGGCTACCTATACTGGGGCTGGAACCACCTATACCTAGCTACCTATACTGGGGCACCACCTATACCTGGCTACCTATACTAGGGCACCACTTATACTTGGCTTGTTAACTGGGGCCTACCTGTATTTTGCTAGTATTTGGCTCCACCTACAACATGCCATGGTCACTCCCACTCTTCAGTGTCGTAGCCATGCACATTTTTCGCCGCAGCACACTTCACGCACGGACACGGAGTGGGGTGACTAGTGGGCGGGTACAGCAACTAGTGGGAGGGCCCAGGGAGGGGGGCTCAGGCCTGATGATGTGTGAGGGGCCCCAACATTTCTGATGGCAGCCCTGCTGGCAGTGGCACCTTTATTCCGTTGTTCTGTGACATCACCCTTAAACGCACTGTGAAGCATATTTGCCAGCTTGTTCTGCAAGTGCTGCATCCATTCTGCCTTCTGGTGATTTGGAAACATCTCCGCCACTTTGTGCTTATACCGAGGGTCTAGTAGTGTTGCCCATGGCTCCCAGCTGTCCCTCTTTCGGAGGGACAGTCCCTCTTTGGGAGCCCTGTCCCTCTGTCCCTCCTCATTTGTCCCTCTTTCAGGACTTTGTCCCTCTTTCTATGTAAATATATATATTTATCTACTGAAAAATGTGTTTGATTGACTCTAAACTTTATTCCCATCCTTTAAATTTATATATTGCTAATTTTAAATTATTACTATGAAGGAAAATGAACCAGGATAGAAAGGACCAGTGTGGTTTGAATTATAAAACAACATATTTTTCTTGTGAAATCTTTACGGTATGCGTGTCAAGGGGTGTGATGGGGCATGATCAGGAGTGTGGCAGGGGCGTGGCTTCCGTGTCCCTCTTTCTCATCTCAAAAAGTTGGGAGTTATGGTGTTGCCACCCAGTAATGGTCATTCTCCTTAAGTTTTTTTATACGGGGGTCCCTCAACAGGCTGGACAGCATGAAAGACCCCATCTGCACAAAGTCGGATGCCGCCATACTAGCCATCTCGTCTTGCTCTTCCTCAGTGATCTCTGGCAAGTCCTTCTCCTTCCCCCAGCCATGAACAATACCACGGGAAAGGTGAGAAGCACAAGCCCCCTGCAACGCCTGCTGCGGTTGTTCTTCCGCTTCCTCCTCAAAAAAAACACCTTCCTCATCTGACTCCTCTTCCCCAGATGACTCCTCCTCCCCTCCCTCCTCTGTGATGCCGCAGGTGTTGATGATGCCGCAGGTAATGTTTCCAAAAACTCTTCCTCCTCCTCCTGTTCCTGGTCACGCTCCTCTACAGCTCGATCCACCACTCTACGTACGGCACGCTCCAGGAAGAAAGCGTATAGGATCAAGTCGCTGATGGCGCCTTCACTGAGACTCACCAGGTTTGTCACGCATGAGCCTGCAAGCATTACGCACGAGTGTCCAGTACTTCGGCCATAACATCCCCAGCTCCCCAGAGCATGTCCTTTCACTGTAGTTGTACAGATACTCTTTGACGGCTTTCTCCTGTTGTAGCAGGCGGTCAAACATCAGGAGCGTTGAATTCCAGCGAGTCGGGCTATCAAAAACCAAGCACCTTACTGGCAAGCTGTTTCTCCGCTGAATATCGGCCAAGCGCGCCATGGCCGTGTAGGACTGCCTGAAATGCCCACACACCTTCCTGGACTGCTTCAGGACCTCCTGTAAGCCTGGGTTCTTGCACACAAATCCTCGTATTATGAGATTGAGCACATGTGCCATGCAGGGTAAATGTGTCAACTTTCCCAAACTCAAAGCCGAAATGAGATTGCTGCCGTTGTCACACACCAGGTTGCCGATCTCCAGTTGGTGCGGGGTCAGCCACTGATCCACCTGTTTGTTAAGAGCAGCCAGGAGAGCTGCTCCAGTGTGACTCTGGGCTTTAAGGCAAGACATGTCCAAGATGGTGTGACACCGTCATACCTGGCATGCAGCATAGGCCCTGGGAAGCTGGGGGTGTGTAGTTGGAGAGGATGTAGCAGGAGGAGTAGGAGGAGGAGGAGAAGGAGAGGAGGTGGCAGCAGGCCTGCCTGCAAGCCACGGAGTTGTCACAACTAGGTCCACTACACAGCCACGTACTCCATGCTTGCCAGCGGTCACCAGGTTGACCCAATGTGCCGTATAAGTAATGTACCTGCCCTGACCGTGCTTGGCAGACCAGGCATCTGTGGTCAGATGGACCCTTGACCCAACGCTGTGTGCCAGAGATGACACCTCTAGCCTTTCTACATCACGGTACAGTTTGGGTATCGCCTTTTGAGAAAAGTAATTGCGGCCTGGTATCTTCCACTGCGGTGTCCCAATCGCCACAAATTTTCGGAAGGCCTCAGAGTCCACCAGCTGGTATGGTAACAGCTGGCGGGATAAGTTCCACCAAGCCAGCTGTCAGACACCGGGCTAGGGGGTGACTGGCAGACATTGGCTTCTTCCGCTCAAAGATTTCCTTCACGGATACCTGGCTGCTGCTGTGGGCAGAGGAGCAGGAAGCGCTCAAGGTGAGAGGCAGAGTGGAGGAGGGTGGCTGTGAAAGTGCAAGGGATAAAGCTGCTGAAGAAGATGCTGCACCCAAAGGAGGATGCGGAGGGTGGCTTTGCCTTTGTTTGCTGCTTTTCCTCAGGTGGTCTTCCCATTGCTGTTTGTGCTTTTTCTCCATGTGCCTTCGTAAGGCAGTTGTCCCTACGCGGGTCTTGGTCTTTCTACGACTCAATCTTTGATTGCAGATAGTACAGAAGGCATTGCTCTCATCTGAGGTAGACACACAAAAAAAACTCCACACCGCTGAGCCCTGGAATGATGGCACTTTGGTGGTGGCGTCACCAGCTGACCTTGAAGAGCATGTTGGCTGGCTGTCCATAGGTGGCGATACATGCCGACAGACACTGCCACCAGCTGTTTCTGTTGACGAGCTCCCCCTGCTTCTTTCAGCAACTCGTCTCCTCCTACTCCTCTCTTACTCTCCCTCTGAACTGTCCCCCTGGTCATCTTGTCTATTAGGATCCCATGTGGCATCCATTACAGTATCACCATCATCATCATAATCATCCTCCAAAGCTTTGCTTGTATCAGACACCTACAAAACTGCACCAACAACAGGTACTTCATCATCCTCACACCTTACGTCCATACTGGCGCCTTACGTCCATACTGGCGCCTAACTCAGACATATGAGGTGGTGGTCTAACATGCTTAGCACCGTCATCTTGTAACAAGAACGGCTGTGAATCAGTTAATTCCCCACCAAATAACTCCTGCAAAGTGTCAAATGGGCCGGATGTGGTGCTAGAAGTAGCAGTGGTGGCTCCGGAGGAAGATATGTCACGGTTCCGTGCGGAAGCAGAGAAAGATGAGGTGTTCTGTGTTAAATAGTCAAGTACGTCCTGGCAATCTTGGGAGTTGATGGCACATGCCTTCTGAACACTGTACTTTGGTCCAGGGCCGCACAAAATCACGCCACCTCGACCTCGAACAGACCTGCCGGGTGGCCTGCCTCTGGCTCTGCCTGTTGTTTTGTCCATATTGGGGGGGAGGAAGTGAAAGGTATGCACTGACTTGACTAATACAATGTGCGGTTACACAGGCGCAGTGAAAAGGTGGCTGCTGGTACAACAATGTGTGGTTACACAGGTGCAGTGAAGAGGTTGCAGTGAACAGGTTGCAGTGACTGCTGGTACAATAATGTGCGGTTGCACAGGTGCAGTGAACAGGTTGCAGTGACTGCTGGTACAACAATGTGCGATTACATGGGTGCAGTGAACAGGTTGCAGTGACTGCTGGTACAACAATGTGCGGTTACACGGGTGCAGTGAACAGGTTGCAGTGACTGCTGGTACAACAATGTGCGGTCACACAAGTGCAGTAAAAGGTATGCAGTGACTGCTGGTATCTAATGCAATGCGCTGTCAGTCACAGGTGCAGTTACAGGTATGCACAGACTGGTATTACACAATACAATGTGCAGCTGTCACACACACAGGTGCAATGAACAGTTATGCAGTGACTGGTATTATATAACACTGCGTGCTGTCACGCAGGTGCAGTGGACATGAACAGGTATGCACGGTCAGACTGGTATTACAAATGTGCAGCTGTCCCACACAGGTGCAGTGAACAGTTATGTAGTGACTGGTATTATATAACACTGCGTGCTGTCACGCAGGTGCAGTGAACATGAACAGGTATGCACGGTTAGACTGGTATTGCAAATGTGCAGCTGTCACACACAGGTGCAGTGAAAAGGTAGGCACTGAATGTGCTGGGCCTTGCACAGTATAGCAATTAGCAAGGGCCTGCTGCGACACACAGGGCTGTATAATGCAGTGTCAGTGGCACACACACACACAACAAAAAAAAACTTCACAAGAACATTAGCTCTGAAAAGAGCTCTTTTTGTGGTGCTTTTCATCAACAAATATCAGCTAGGAGCAAGCTACAAGAGCCTAACTAAGCTTTCCCTAATATCTGCAGCAACTCTCTCCCTTCTCTCACTACTGCAGCAACACCAAGTGAGATAATGGCCGACGCAGCTGCCTTATATAAGGAGGGGGGGGGGGGCTCCAGGAGGGAGTGCAGCCTGATTGGCTGTCATGTATCTGCTGACTGTGATGTAGAGGGTCAAAGTTTAGCCCAATAATGTAGTATGGGGGCGGGTCGAACTCGCCATAAAGTTCGCGTTTCAACGCGAACGCGAACTGCCGATGTTCGTGCGAATATGTTCGCGGCTGAACCATTCGGGACAACTCTATTTGTTTCACAATCCATCTGTAGGTTTGACCAGCAGCCTACTCCAGCAGTCCTTATCAAACATCTGATGTAGTTATCTGGCACTTCATAAGGGCTCTTTCACATCAGAGCTTGCGTTGGAGAACGCTCAAAGCATACGTTTTGTTGTATGCTTTTTAATGCGTTTTGATATGCGTTGCACTGCAGTGAGTGTGCGTTTTTAATCCGTTTTCAATGCGTTACAGGACATAGGAAAACGCAGGTCATTTTTTTTTCTTTTAGTTTTCAACTTTCTACATTGTTCCTCTGTTGCATTCTGGGACTGATTGCCTGCGTTAACGGATTCAAAACGCGCATAGTGTGCGTTTTACATTGACTAGCATTGTAACGCATAAAGCTAGCGTTGGCCGAAAAACTGCGCCTCGGTGCAGTGTAACGCAACGCACAAAAAGGCTGCGTTATATGTGAAAGCTAAAATGAAAGTCTATGGACTTTTATTTCACCTTGGGTAACGCAAACTTTATCCTTTGCGTTGAAACGCAGAAAATCTGCCCTAATGTGAAAGAGCCCTAAGCAACTCCCATCCATGTAATTGGCAACCTATAGCCCAAGCTAGCAATGCTGTCTTGCTTCATGCAAAATGCCCCTTAAACACTCCAGGCACTGGGGGGGTAGTAGGATGGTAAGTATAAAGTCGGTTACACACATTTTTTCTGTGAAAAAATACACATACTTACACAGATCTGTACTTCAGTCCTGAAAGAGGGACAAATGAGGAAGAAAGAGGAACAGAGAGATTGGGTACCCAATGAGGGACTGTCACTCCAAAAGAGGGACAGTTGGGAGCTATGCAAAATGGTTGGTGCTTCAAAAAACACTTCACACTACAGATGTCAGAAGCTACTCGAATGGATATCTGTAATGGGACACTCGTTTGTGCAGCACATACCCGCCACACATCATCAACAGAAACCAAGCTAAGAAATAATATTGACAATCTTTTATTAGTGCAGTATTTCAGCAGCATAGCAACCATTCTATAAATCCGATTGCAGTTACTGTAATGCTAGGTACACACAATGCGGTTTTTTGATCGATTTTCTGTTCGTTTGATTTTCCATTCGATTGTCTGGTCGATTTCCCGCACGATTCTCTGATCTCTTCTTATTTATTTCCATTCACTTCTATGAGAAATCAACCAGAAAAATTATTGAAAATAATATCAGACATGATGGAAATTATCTATCGAACCCTCTATCTAACACGAAATTGTATGGTGTGTACCTAGCATGAGGCCCCATTTCCACTGCAGGCCACAATTTTATAATGTAAATGGAGGTGTCTCATTTCCTCTAGTGGGAGATAATTCTAGCAGAATCACAAACGCTGCATTTTTCGTATGTTTGAGCTTCTAGTTCAATGGAATCACAAATTTGGGTATAACCTCTGCGCAATGTACGTTTGCAGAACAACTTCAGTATACTGTATTAGCCAATCCTGATCATTTTCCTTGACAGAGAATGCAATGGGAGGGAAAATACACACACTCCTATTACAAAAAAAATACCAGAAGGCATAAGGCACCAAAAAGAAAAAAAAAATATTTCGTAAAGAAGGAACAAGCCCTACATGTGTGTCGTAAACCACTTGCTGCTTGAATTTCCTTACTGTGCCAAACCCTGCAATCCATAGCATTCTGTTAAAGGATTTGCCTATACTTTAAAAATAATCTCACTAAGAAGCATTAATCAAAGTAGTCATGCTCCTTATCCCAGATCCCCTAGAAACAAAAAGGGATTTCTGTAATTCACTATACAGCTAGGTATGCATCTGATACTTGCAGTTCTCCTTCACTACAAGAGAGTGAAGCACCCTTTACATGCACTTGTAAATATGCTAAATTGTCATTGGCCTAACGACTCGGGACATAATTTAGCATTATTAAAGGCATCTTCCAATGTTTTCTTCCACAAGCTGAATTATCTGCTGATTAAACCTGTAGTTACTGCTGCTGCTTGCACAGGACTCCTCCCACCTGCAGCATTCTCTGCCACAAAGAACACAAACAAATGGGACCACCAGAGCATACAAATATAACGTGGGACAATAATTGGCACAGACAGGGTCGGATTTGTACTCTTTACCGCCCAAGGCCACTGTCACCAGCCGCCCCCTTCAGTATAGGTAGCGAGATGACGCCTCCCCCCTTCCCTCTAGTATAGGTTCTGGATGTCCCCTCCCCCCTTCGTTCTAATATAGGTAGCCTGATATCTCCCTTTCCCCCCAGTATAGGTAGCCAGATGAACCCTCCCCCCATCCCTCCAATATATGTAGCCAGATGGCTCCCTTAATCCCTCCCCCCTCCCCCTTTCAGTATAGGTAGCCAGCTCGCCATCACCTCGTCTCCAGTGTAGAAGCTTCCTCTTTCTTTCCGTCTCCAATACTGCCAAAGTCCACAGCCACCGGCCACAATGCAAACTAGCGGCTAGCAGCAGAGTACTGCGGTCAGGCGCTCGCCTGATCTCCCTGCATTGCAGCATTTACAAGCTTGCAACTTCTGCACAAGTTTAGCCTGCTGCTTTGGTGCCCTTGCTCCTGTGGTGCCCTAGGCCATGGCCTAGGTGGCCTTGGCCTAAATCCAGCCCTGGGCACAGATATACTGTATCTCACAGGAGTACACTTCTCAACTTTTTGTAAATAATTTATTACATCTTTTCTTGGGACAACCCTGGAGATATGATACTTTGATATGATGTAAAGCAATCAGTGTACAGCTTGTATAACAGTGGAAATGTGCTGTTTCATCAAAATAACTCAACACACAGCCATTTAAGCCTAAACTGCTGGCAACTAAAGTGAGTACACCCCTAAGTGAAGAATGTTAAAATTGTGCCCAATTCATTCCCTGGGGTCATGTTACTCGTTAGTGTTACAAGGTTTTAGGTGTGAATGGGGAGGTGTGTTAAATTTGGTGTTATTACGCACACATACTGGTCACTGGAAGTTCAACTACCTAATAGCAGAGAACTCTCTGGAGATCTCAATCAACAATAATTGTTGCTCTACAGAAAGATAGCCTAGTCTAGAAGGAAATTGCTAACACCCTGAATCTGAGCTGCAGCTGCAGTGGCCAATACCATACAGCGGTTTAACAGGACAGATTCCACTCAGAACTTACTGCCATGCATTTATCGGCATGTCAATAAGTGCTTGGCTATGCTTGGTTCACTGGAGATACACCTAGAGAAATGAAAATTATGATTTGCTGCAATTATTAAAAAACAAATTATATATACCGGTATATATATTTTGAAAAAGGCAACATAGCATTGATTTATTGAAAGGCTGATGATCAGGAAGGTTTGGACCCTGAGAGCCCCTTTTGAAGAAAGGAGTGTGCTTAGGAGCTGGTAGTTATTTGTTGATATACAGTAGCAGCATTCCGAGTGTTGGTATTAGGATGTAGTCATCCCTCTATCTGGCCTGTGCTATCCATATATCAGCTAATCAGCTTTGTTTATGTCCTCGTGCTGGCTTCCAGGATTAGTATTTGAGCTGCCCCCATTTTTTTATTTGCTTTAGTGAGCCTTGTTGTACAGAATTTTCATGATAAAAAGGGGGTTTAACATAAACAGGGTGTCTTCCTTGTACTAATGTACAAGAGTCTCCAGTCATGTGCAAATGTCCCTTTTAGCTGAAATGGATGCAGCAGCCTACTCATTAAGTGTAAGAATAGTGGTGGCTCCTTAACAGTGTTTGTAGCTTTACATAACCTTTATTATTCAAGGATAGATCTGTATACTCAACACAGTCAGAGTTCGTTCA